>NC_054758.1:5287500-5500000 GCF_018143015.1 Lytechinus variegatus | reverse complement strand
GATGAGTTGTGCTTTTTCTATTAATTCTTTTCAACTCTATTCAGATTGTCCTTAAAGTATATCTTAATGTTGCAACTTCAGACTAACATCAGGGCAATGATGTTGCCAATTGTTATTCTAAGTAATTCCTTATATTGTATAATTCTTATTTTTGTAAAGTGCATTGAGAGTCCTTTCAGGTCTGAAATGCGCTATATAAGAACTACATTATTATTATTATTATTATTATTAACATTTTATCCTAGAATTTCAAAAATCATTGAATTCTTTTTCAAACAGCAAGCTCATGGTCGAACTCTCCCAACGTGGGCAACAGATGAGGTCTTGCTTAAGCTGGAGAATTTGACAAATATCGGCATGGCAATGCTTTTTGGCACAAAGGAACTTGCCAGACTCAAAGGAGGTATGATTTTTTTTCTATTTATGTTTTGTATTGTTTTTGTGGTTGTGATGATAATGATTTCCTGTTTCCATAGAGATGTCGAAACTTCTGAACAATGTCCCTGAGTTTCTGTTTCCACAGAGCTATGCTACTGTAAATGTGACATTGTACATTGTTTGCATGTAATTTGCACTGTACTATGCCAACACAATAGATGTCCTTTTTGTACCAATAAATTTATCTGAATCTGAATTAATTTCTTTGCTCTTTACAGATATATTATTATCCTAGGCCAGTAGCTACAATTGTATTCAAAAGGTAGTGAACCCCACCACATAATGCACTCCTTCATACTGCATACTGTGTGTTGAATATAGACAACAACAGTAAAGTGTTCAGTTAGCCCGGAGAAACAAACTTTTCTTGAAGTCCATCCCAATAAAAAGTTGATTTGAATTAAAACAGAAAAATCCAACAAGCATGACACTGAAATTTCATCAAAATCGAATGTAAAATGAGAAAGTTATGACATTTTAAATTTCCGTTTAATTTCACAAAACAGTTATATGCACATCCTGGTCAGTATGGAAATGAGGAGACTGATGATGTCATCCACTCACTATTTTCTTTTGTATTTTATTGTATGAAATATGAAATATTGTAATTTTCTCCTAATTGTCGAGTGATATTACCATTAATTCCTCCCTGAACATGTGGAATTAGCATTGTTTAATACTATATATGCCGGTTCAGTCAAGTTGTTCCTTATTGTCAAATCTGTAAAAATGTGAATATTGTATAATTCAAACAATTAAAACAAAAGAAATAGTCAGTGATACTGATAGACATCATTGACTGTCTCATTTGCATGTCACTGAGTTGTGCATATCACTCCTTTTTTGAAAAATAAGCGAAACTTTAAAATGTCATAACTTTCTTATCTTACATCCGATTTTGATGAAATTTTCAACGTTATGCTAGTTTGATTTTTCTCTATTGATTAAAATCAACATTATCCTGGGGTGGACTTGACCTTTACTGTAATATTTTACAACCTGACTTCACATTTAGATGTCTAACACATGGCAGAACTTGAACACATTAAATATGGGATTTTCTGGTGGGGTTCACAGAGCTGCCAACCAGTACGTTTTTGGCGTATCTAGTACATTTTTCTTTAAAAAAACACTACTTAGAAAAATTGTCTCTGTTTCATAAAACTTACACAAATGTGGTTATTGGATCAATGTAATTTCAGGTAACTTGTTTTTTTTTCAATCATTTTCTTAAACCCAGGTTGAGATATTATACACATGTTTCAATGTTGTTGTTTTTTTCATCTGCAAGAGCAGTGCACATTTTAGCTTGCATGCAGCTTGAGCGCCGCGACGAGCGTGCGTGCCACGTGTTGTATTATGAAATACATTTTTGTGGGAGAAAATCTTTTTTTTATCACAGAATATAATTATTCATTCCCAGAGGTTGGCAGGTCTGGGTTCACTAACTTTTGAACAGCACTGTTATATGATCATACCGGGGTCATTGATAGTGATACGTGTATTTTTATTTTCATTTGTCACAATTTCAGGTCCTCTGGTTGGAAAGATGATCGCCGACATGGAAGAGAAAAGTAAAAATGTGACTGGTATCCCTGCCAAGTTCTACATGTATTCAGCTGTAAGTTATACAGTTACAAATGATTTTTTTTTTAATTACACTTGTAGTTCAGCTAAAGGAATATAAATTTTGAGAAGATTCTTCATCAAAGTTACTATGTCAGTATCAAAGCTATAATGGTTGAAAGCAGTGTTTGCAGTTTTTCCTACACCATTTATTCTATTTAGAGGTATAATGTGTTTATTGGAGGTTACATCTTTCTAATGCAGAGTAAAAGAAGTTTTGGAAACATACAATTTGGGGTCCAAATTGGAGAGGAAGAGCCTGGTTTAGTGGTTCTGACTTTCACCTTGCAAACATAGGTTCATGTGTTCAAATCCCACCTCGGTCTAGCGTCCTCTGGCAAGGCGTTAATCCACACTTTGCCACTCTAGACCCAGGTGTTAAATGGGTACCTGGTAGGATGTGAAAGTCATTGTAGCTTGTCCAGTACTGTGTGCGCCTCACCGGCAACTGACTGGAATACTCCCCAGGGAGTGGAGGATGTGCATAGAGCGTGTGCGGGAATGACTGATTGAATCCGATTACTGGGGAGAAAATATATCTGAAAAGCGCTTAGACACGTTGTTCCGATGTAGTAAGCCCTATATTAAAACAGATTATTATTATTATTATTAAAGGCTTTTAATGCATTGATGGACTCCTCATACCCCCTTGCCCAATGCTTGCCGGTCATAGCAGCAAGATGTTTATGCTGACTGGATTATACATACTATTTATTTAAGATGGTGTTAGGTAGGTTGGTTTATCTAATATATTGAAAGACGTGAGATTCCTGTTCGATATGATAAAATTTACTGAAGTCAAGCATTCCTTTAAAAATGTCTCAATATTACAGGATACGTAAGTCCGACCTCCTATAATGTGAGACCTACCTGAAATTATTTGTCTTTTCTAGTTCTTGTGAAAATATATACTGCTTTCAGTTGATCAAGACTTTTGGCTGTTCTTGAAATGAAGTAAGAATGGTGAGAAATGGGAGTCTAATGTACAAAAATGGTTGATTATTTCATTGAATTGCCTGTTCTCATTAGTGATGCGACCCATCGCCCATGACGATTATATTCCTCTCTCTCCTCCCCTGCAGCATGATACAACGCTGGCCGCCTTCATGTCTGCATTGGGCGTGTACAACGGGAAACAGTCTCCGTACGCATCGGCAGTGGGAGTGGAATTGTGGGAAGATGAAGATACCAAGTAAGATATCTTTGATGCTAACGATGAATTGCAGTCCTGGTGGGTGTTTCATAAAGCTGTTCGTAAGTTAAGGGCGACTTTAAGAACGACTGGTGATCCTTTCTTGTGGTAAATGTTATATTGAATTGGCAGTGGTTCAGTGCGTAAGAAGGGTTCACCAGTCATTCTTAAAGTAGCTCGTAACTTAAGAACATCTTTATGAAACGGCGCCTTGGAGTGTTTCATCAACATTTGCTGTGTGAAAACTGTCCTTGATTTCAATTAGCTGAGACCTATTGCTCCCAATATTACTGTCTGATAAAAAGAGCCTTTATTACCGGTAGATAAACCATCTGACAATTATCTTTAATGCAATGGGCCTTATTGAATAATCACAAAATAAAATTTAATCAACAAAAAATAAACAGCAAGTGTTTGTATATATGTGCTAATTCTGTAACAAATGAATAACGGTGGTTGCTTTATAGTTTATAAGCATGTTGTTTTATCAGTAAAAGGATGTTTTGTTTAATTAATAATCAATGAATGTGCCCAAGTGTGCTTATCTGTGTTGTGTTGGCCATCTTTAGTGTACCGGTTTCAGCAAGTTTCTGTTTTTTCACCAACAAAGTAGTTTGGCCTTCTTGAATCTTGTCAGACATTGATATAAGAAATAATTTTTATTGTTTGAAAAAAAAAAAATTAGCTCTATGGTAATATATAACAAAATTGCAAATAAGAACAAATTTGAGAACAATATAAGTTTATCTGGAGATGAGGGATGTTTCATTAGAGTCAGCACTGACTATATTGTCAGCTCTGTTAATTTCAGGAATATCCTTGAATTTGATTGGCTGAGAAGCGCTGGTCTACAACTGTTACCATGGTAACTGTTAGAATGAAAACTTATCAGTGCTGACAGGCTTCATGGATGATGCCCAGGAGTCCACCTTACAAAGAATTGTTACAGATTCCAGAGATCGGAATTTGGAAGTTTAGCGCAAATTGTATTCATGGTAGATAATAAAGAGGAATTTTAGGCGGTGCTGCACCAGCCTGAGTTTGCTCAATCTCGAAATTTTACCCCAATCGGCCCTCTTCACGATTAATATCGAGATTCAAGAAACCATGTCTCCACCATTACAAGAAGAGCAATTCCTGCTCTAGCGGGACATTGATGCATTATGGTCTGACGCTGTGACTAAATAATCCTGAGGGCATCTGCACCTGCGAATTAGCAGGATAATTTGTAAAATAGCAAGCTAGTTTGCAAATAATCCCAAGTTGACTTGGGATTGCAATCTTGAGATTAATCCTACAAACTAGCGTGATAATTGCGTCTCCATTACAAATAATCTTGAGATCTTTCAGATCGGGATAATTCGCCGGATCAGAAATAGCGCGCCAATTTGAAAACTCGGGCTAGTGCTGACGGCCCTTTCAATAACATTTGCTTTTTATCATGTCCTTTAGGTCATTCAACATCAGTATGTGGTTTAGGAATTCCACAGACCAGAAGGTACCGTTCACACTTCAATTAAAGGGCTGTTCCGATATGTGTGGGCTAGAGCGTTTCAAAGAGCTCCTAAAAGACGTGGTACCTTTGAACGTGGAAGCTGAGTGTGGAGCAACATATAAAAAGAACTACAGTAAGTATTGTTACACTTTCGTTAATCAAAGCTACTTGTTGTGTTCCCACTGATAATTATTATTGTTTTTTATATTCAACTTAACAATAAAGTCTTTGATTACAGATCTGTTATCGCCTGTACGGTTATAATTACGTTATATTATTTTGAGCTTGGTATAGTGTATATCTATTTACAATATTTAGTCAGCGGTGTAGTTGGGAGAAATGTGGTAGAGTGCTTGTTAGTTTGCTTTACATGCACCTGCTTCTATCAAAGGAAAGGAGCCTCCTAATTTGCTTGCTTTGATATTTCATCCATTCATTGAACCCTCCCTCATCCCAACCTGACTCTGGTCTTGTAAACAGAGGGTCGTGTGTTCAAATCCCACCACGGTCTGGCGTCCTTTGGCAAGGCATTAATCCACACTTTGCCGCTCTCGACCCAGGTGCTAAATGGGTACCCGGTAGGATGTGAAAGTCATTGTAGCTTGTCCAGTACTATGTGCGCGTCACCGGCGACTGACTGGTATACTCCCCAGGGAGTGGAGGATGTGCACACATTGTGTGCGGGTATGACTGATTGAAACCGATGACCAGGAAAATCATATATCCGTAAAGCGCTAAGACACGTCATGCCGATGTTTTAGCGCTATTTAAAAGTGGATTATTATTACTACATGGCATCATATTGTTACCCTGGCTGGAGCTGAGCCACCAAATAAGCGCTAATAGCATTCAAGAAACAAATCCTATTGGGTACCCATTTGCCTCACCTGGGTTTAGTGCAGCACAATTCTGATTCTTGCCTAAAGTAAATTAACGAATGAAGTAGGATTTAACCCCACGACCCTCTGATTAAAGGCCACAGTCAGAATCACTATGCCATGATGTTTCCATGATATTTTGATATTTACAATGTTGATGCAATAATGATTATGATGTTGTTTTTACCTTTTTATTTTTCTCTTTAGCAATACCTATCTTGATTGGAACATCCATCATTGCCCTGATCCTTCTGCTTATTTTCCTTTTCCTGATATGCAAAGGAAGGCAGCAGGAAACGAAAGAAGGGCACAGACGCCTTCAGCAGGACGTTGAGGCGTAGCAACCGTCCGCTACCGCCCAATATTGTCCTGAAATGTTGTCAAATTGACCAAGATCAAACAAAGATGGTGAATTGACCACCAATGTTGATTGACCATTTGACCAAGTAGAGACATAGCAATAATCCGCTACTGCCCAACAATGCCCTGGAATTCTATTTTATTGACCAATTGACTAAGGTCAGTGTTGGTCAGTTGACTATCAGTACTTGATCAAGGTCAAAGTATATTTTCATAACATAGGTAAAAAAAAATGGTCGAAGGTCAAAATCATTTCCATTAAAACAGATAACAACATTGTCCTAAAATGTTGCACAATATTGTTTATAGACCAGCTTATGTCCTTTTGGTGTCACACTTGTTTATCAACAATGCTCATGCTTCAAATAATCATATTTTTTTCAAATTCTGTTTGTATTATTACAAATTAAAGTAAATTACAAAATTTACAAATGATTATTAAGTGATTGCAAATCACATAAACTCATATAATCTGCTTATAATACAATACATTCACTTGAAAAACATAAAATTCTTTATTGTTCTTAGAACTATTATCAATCATATATCAAAGTTATTGTACTTTAAAAGTTGTCTATATTCCCTCTAGTACATCTTGATGGTGTATCTACTGATTATTCAATCATTGCTTACAAGTTTGGACCCAATGATCGGTGGAATTTGCAATAAAAATGTACGCTTTTGATATTGTATATAATATATATATAATATATATATATATATACTGTATATATATATTTTACTGTTGGATGAAGGAAGACTGTTGAATTGAAATCTGTATATATCAGGCTGAAATTTTGAAATTATGAATTGGCTGGAAGTTGACTTTTCAATTCCTCTTAAATGAGTTTCTTGTAAATTAGAGCTTGGTATAAGAGAAAGGTTGGTTGTGCGGCACTTTCGTAAAGCAAGGAAAAGGCTCTGCCTCTCTTTCTCTCTCTCTCTATGTGTATAATAATGCTTGTCATAAAGGTTCATTGTAAAGTTCTTCCTCAGAGTATTGTCTGTATAAATGTTTTTTCTTGGGAGCTTGCTATGATTATCCAGAGAAGAGATCAGTTAAGGACACATGCTCTTTCCCCCCCCAAAAAAAAAATTTGAAATCAAAATGAGAAAGTACAGAACCATGTTTTGAAACATTATAGCATAACAGAAAAGTCTTTTGTCTGAATATTGGAAGCATAAGCGCACTCTAATTATCTTCTGTGGAGGATAATCTTCATCTTTGTTTTTCTCTCTCATTTGTATATTTCACGTCTACATGTATGTCTTTTTATAAACCAAAGTCTCCAGTTTTCTAGCTTCTTTTTTTTTGTGTTTTTCAGTGATATATTTTTTTTTAAATAGCTGGGCAAGCGTGAATGCTTTGTATTGCAAAAATATGTTAAACAGTATGGCCTGTATTCTGAAGTCGGGTTTAACTTAAACTCGGATTTAAAGTTGTGGTTTAAATATGGATAGCCAATTGTTACGTAAATCACCAACAGTAGAGATAGCATATTTCAGCTCATTTGGCTCTCAAATCATTCATGATTGTCTAGAAGTATAAAAAGATGATTTTCTTCACCATCGATGAATCAGGAAAGAGCACAGCAAACATAAGAAACATGCAACTGAATACAAATTTTGACACTTTTGGCTTCCCGTAATTTTAGCACAGAGTTAGACAATGGTCTAAGTTAAGCCTGACTTCAGAATACGGGCCAATACATTTGAACATATAGGACACAGAATTTTCATTTAAGTAAATGGAAGACTGGAGAGTGCAGTGTATTCCTCTATAACCAATACAGCTCATGCATCGCTATTGGAGCTCCGCAAGCCCGATATGGTACATACAAGAGCTTTTGTCCAAGTTTCTCTGCTAGTTCATTTGCACTTTTTTTATGTATACATATGTTCTGCTGTATATTTGTTATTTTTGAAGAGATAACTGACAATTGTGGTAGTGATTTCAAAATGTGTTCGTACAATAATCGAATGAAATGACTACCCAAGTGTATGTTTGCATATATTTAGTAAACAGTAGGCTTATGTGCCAAAGGGATCGGAAAGAAATTGGGTAATGCTGATGAGGGGAGGGGTGTTTCACAAAGATTTAAGTACAACTTAAAGTCACATGTATTCTATGCATTAGCACTATTCATGACTTTGAGTCAACAAGTATTACCCATTTTTCCATCTCATGCACACTAATGGGGCATTGCAAGAAAACTTGGGGTTCAATTGCAAATCAAGTGTAAACCCACTAATCAAATGCATGGGCTGAGGATTGTAGCTGGGTGTGGCAAGAAAGTTGAATTGCGATTGAACGCAAAGCAGCTATAGATTTGTGCTTAATTCATGAACTCATGCTTGGTTTTATGGACTGATGCTTGATAAGGAACTGAACTGCCCCATCTGCTGTTAAATGTTGTAGGATATTGCGAAACCTGGGGGCCGTTTCGTAAAGCTGTTCATAAGTTAAGAGCGACTTTAAGAATGACTGGTGATCCTTTCTTACTCGCAAAACCATTGCCAATGAATGTGACATTTCCCACAAGAAAGGATCACCAGTCGTTCTTAGAGTCGCTCTTAAATTAAGAACAGCTTTATGAAAACCCATCCGGAGGTAAGACTATTTCTAGATGGATCAAATACACCACATTAAAAAATATAAAACAACAGTAGCAACGGAGGGGGCCGTTCAGTGGCCGACCGTGACCCGGAGGGGACAATGGTTGGAGGGACATTGTATTGTTTGTGAACAATGCTGTGGAGGGGTTTATTAGACTGAACGGATTGCATAAGCTTCTGGGCTGTCACCGCTATTCTTGTTTGTGCTCATCCAATTGGTTTGCTCGCACGTCGTTCATTAAGTCCATAGCAAGAATTTGTATCAAGTTTGAATTATGGTGATATCACTGCTAATTATAAATTCTGTCAAAGTACAGATGCTTGCACATCACTGCCTTGCATATTGTATAATTCACCAATATATACTGCATATGATTGAGTATTAACATATTAAAACCAAATATAATATATGATTCACAAGGATATATATCAGTATCACTGTAAGTATAGTGAGTATAAAAACAATTTAAGAGCATATCTTATGTCATTCACAATGGTATATATCACTGTAAGTATAATAAGTATAAAAGTAATGAAAGCCAATATATGTATCATAGGGACATATATCACTGCAAGTATCGTGAGTATAAAATCATATACACTGCAAAATCTCTGGTGTTGACTTAACACCAGCCCGGAATCTAAATGTCCACATCAAAGAAGTATTGAAACAAAACCAGTTAAGAATAAACCCATGCTGTTTTAATACTAATTGGTGTTGTATAAACACCTATCTGGTGTTAGACCAAAATGAAACTGGTGTTGTTTAACAGTTCTCTGGTGTGGACATATATAGATTCCGGGCTGGTGTTTAATCAACACCAGAGTTTTTGCAGTGTAAGACCATGTATTATATAAACGACCGGAAGTCTCGACAGGCTTGTCTTCTTCCGTACACTGATGATGATGATTCACAAGCATATATACCTGGGGATATATATGAAAAATCCATAATTTATTGTTCAAAAATAGACATGAAATGAAATACTCCGAAAATTTGCTTTGCCCAATTGATCGTGGGCCCGGCAGCCACCGTGCAGTGCCAGATCGACGAGGCTCTATCCCTTTAATTGTTGAACGCCAAACAGGGTAGCAGCAACTCCCATCTTTTAACGTCTTTTGGTCTGACGCGGCCGGGGTTTGAACCCGCAAGTATGAGTATAAAAGTAATGAGAGGCCAGTATATTATATGATTTACGATGATATATATCACTGCAAATCAGACGAGTATAAAAAGAATGAAAGCCAGTATATAATATGATACACAAGGATATATATCACTGCAATGAGTATAAATTTATACTTGAATTGATTCTCAATGAATTTATACACAATGAAACCCAGTATATTATATGAATAAGAATGATGTATGTATCTCTGCAAATCAAATATATAATCATATATATATCAAAGTATAAAGGTATTGAAAGCCAGAATAATATGTGACCAGTCACTCAAAACCAACAGTAAGTTGACCCAAATCAATCTAAGGATTTCTTTTTATTTAGGTTGAAAGAACATATCCTATGTTATAAAATAACAAATAACTTGTGAAAATTGATCAATAGTAACCCACCTAAGTACTTGATTGAATACAGAAGAAGTTCAACTTGATCTTTAAAAAAAATAAGGAGAAAGCAACATCTAAAGTTCAGGTTCAATGAGCATGAGATATGCACAATGTGCAGTCCCAGTGAAAATTCCATGCAGTACATAAAGAAGGGTAAAAAAAAACCTTTTTTATCTTATCTTTTTTTTAAATTCCACTCTACAACTTTGAATTTTGGTAGCAAAAAAAGAACTACTCTTTCAGATAAGCAAGTTTTCTCATTTTTACTTTTGAAGACCAAATTAATATTTTGGCTATGTTATACAGAACCTCCCCTGCAATTCGTTGGTCTGGGGATGGCTGCTTACATATGGGGCAAGGATACATATCACTGTAAATCTAATGATAATAAAAGTGATGAAAGCCAAAAAGCACTGCAGATGAAAGGACTATGAAAGCATCTAAATGGGCCCTCTAACAGAAGCAGAAAAATCTTTGAGTAAGCAATTTTTAGTTTTTGCTGGCAAATTATCTACACATAAAATAACTTGTTTGTGTGGCAGCATACACGGATACTTGGATGCAATTTTGGGATGTCGGTCGTGTCGTGTGCGAAAGAAAGCGACCAAGTGCAGCATTTTACCCAGCTCTCATCTGAAAATAATCCATTTCAAGTTCAAATTATGTTGGTTCTGCTACAAATTGGTTTTTAAAGGAGAAGGAGACATGTGTTGTCTCAAGATACAAATTTTTTTCTAGACCCCAGCCAACAATTTGTGATAAGTTGCGCACAGAATATATTATTTATACATATAATATATACATATAATATATCATAGGTATCTTCTTCGTACAAAATGAGTGCACATGTGGATCTAATTATTTGCAATTTCCATATTGACTTGAAATTTGATGGAGAAGATTTTATTAGCAAGATATGATCCCCTGCCCCTAGGAAATCATTTGTTTATTATTTATCTTCATTATTGGCCTGTAGTCCTGTCCCACTTAGTTTTGTTCATGCCTGCCCGATACTAAATGTGATTGATAGAAATAGGATAAACTAAATTGTATTATTTGTAGAAGCGTTTATGATCCAGTATGGCAACCAAGCAATCTTATTGGAAAGAGTAAAATGCGAGGAGCAGTCTAAAACTTTGTTTTATCAAAATCGGTTATAAAATGAGTGAGTTATGAAAGTTTGAAAACTTTTTGTAAACTTTCTATGGGGTTCCTCAAATTAGAATTGTGGACAACTCTCCATTTGTTTTGTACACAAATTTTCCGCATTATCTATCAAATTGAATCTTGCCTCCTGAGCACAACATATGTCATGGGAAAATATAAACCACACCACATATGTCAATGTCAGGAGGAGATAATGTGACAAAAAATCGGCCATTTTGAAGCACGCTTGCCAATTTGAGGATCCCCATTAAAAGAACAACAAGACTTTTTAAACGTCAATAGTTTGCGTATTTCATAACCGATTTTGATGAAACTTGTTTTAAATTGTTCCTCTCATTTTACTCTTTCCAATAAGATTGCTTCTCTTCTTGGTTTGGTTTCCTTTAATGAACGGTTTCCAAGCTGAAATTGTGACTTCTTCTTCAAGAAATTACCCTTCCCCTTTGAAGTGAGACCCCTCCCTCCATTTTTCTTTACCCCACCCCCTTCTCACATGAATCTTCCAAAAGTTGAGTAATTAGCTAAATAATTTGTATAAATAACTTGGCCCTTCTTGATAATGGAATTTGTTTTAATATGAGAATTTGTCAGTCACTGATACTTTTTTGTAAGTTATTGATTATTATTTGTAAACGGGAGTCCTGATCTTGCTATCAGTAAGTAATGTAAACATATACTGTCATTTTGTAAAACATACATACATGTATATACTGCATGTTTATTTGGAAAGTTTTTGTAAGAAAAACATTGTTTTGGTATTTGATTGTTAATTACAGACATATTTGTCTGTTTCTAGTATTTGTATAGTTTAGTTTCTTGCCAATCCTGTGCAGTATTTAAAGGTAAATGAAACCTTTGGAACAAGATAGCTTCAGCAAAAACAGAAAAATCGAAGATGCGGATCAAAGAAAGTTTGAGAAAAATTGAATAAATAATTAGAACGTTATGATCATTTGAAGTTTAGATCATTATTTTAATGTAGATCCTCCCATTGGCAATGTGACAAAGATATGTGATGTCACATGTGAACAACTTTCCCATTGTATTTCACTTCAACTGCCTCTTCAATCACATCTATCAGTTGAATATATATTCTTTCTACATGTATAGGAGGGCATGTGATGCAGATTTTCAAAGAATACATGGATAAAGAGTTGGTATCACCAAAAGAAAGAGCAAAAAAAGAGAGACATTTTGAGGGTATTTCAAAGTCCATAGATGGGAAAGTTGTTCACATTGTGACATCACACATCTTTGTTGCATTGCCGATGAGAGGATATCCATAGCAACAGTGATTGCAATATTCAAATGCTCATAACTTTCATATTTGTCCAATTTTTCTCATACCTTCTTAGATTTTTCAGTTTTCACACAAGCCCACTTGTTCCAAATGTTTCATTTCCCTTTAAAGATTTGAGCACAAACAGTGATGTTCTAGCCGTTAATTCTCTCATGTTTTCTAACATGACATTGCATTCATTCCAACTTTGAATGTTTTATTTTTTGTTCATCCATGAACCCCCCCCCCCCCCCGTTGTACCTCCCTTCGAAGTAAATTGACACAGAAGAAAGTGTATTTTATTATATTTTTAGCAAAATGAAAGTATGGTTGCTTTGATAAATTCTTAAGAGGAGAATATTAGAAGTCGTCTTTGATTTTTTTTCATTATAAAATCAACATAAATCACATTGATAAAACTCTGGGATATGTTAAATCAAGCACAGCATGTGATGTCCTTTCTTTATTTTTTGAATGAATTTGATATACCATCAGTTTCCCAAAGCAGGGGTAATTTGGATGATTATTTCACCTTTAGGTCCTTATTAATTTGCTGATACTTTGAGTTTTACATGAAATTTTGAAATAATTTTTGCGTCATTGGTAAGCCTTCCATGTATTCTTCAAAGTTTGAGATAAAAAACATAATTGTTAAAATTACCCATAAGTCCTTTCTTGTAGGAAGCTGACGATAATTTCTGGGCAATGCTAAAAAGTTTTTTGGGCTCTATTTTGATTGTTATTTACATTCAAACATGCATTTGATATTTGTCATATTTTTTTTCAATTAACAAACCATTATTTTATTATTTTTAATTGAAATCTAGATATTTGAAGAGTTTCTCTGAGGTATTATTAAATTTGTATTGCAGAGAAAATAATAAAATTGTACTTATTTGGTATGAAATCACCTAGTGAAGTCTGTCATAATTATGTCAATAAATATGATGTTATACTGATATGATTGAAAAATGATGATATAAAATTATTGACGAAGAAGGAGGAGGAAGGAGGAAAATATGATGGTGATGTGATGATGAAGATGATTACTTTGATATTGATATCATTTTCATTGTGGTGATGATGATGATGATGATGATGATAATATAATAATAATAATATGATGATGATGGTGATGATGATAAATAATGATTATAATAATAATAATAATAATAATCATAGCATCATTAAAAGTCAGTCATCAACACAATTCATAAACAAACACAGCTCAATGAGCTCATAAACAAACAATTGAAATATCATTATTTGGTAAAAACAAATTTAGAGTATGATTGTAGGCCTACATTATTATCTGGGCCTGTTTTTTTTTTTAAGAATACCAGGGAAGCATGAAATCATAATGATGATTGATGATGGTTATGATGAGGAGGATGATGATGAAGGTGATGATGATGATGGTGATGATGATGATGGTGGTGATGAGGAGGAGGATGATGATGATGGTGACAATGATGATGAAGGTGATGATGATGATGGTGATGATGATGATAAGCTGCTGATGATGAGGAGGAGGAGGATGATGAAGGTGATGATGATGATGTGATGATGGTGATGAGTGTGATGAAATAATATATAAATTAAAAAACAATACGGAAACAGTCACGTATGTCGCTTTTGTTTGGGCAAATCTCGCCACATGATGGCGCTAAACGCATTACAACTGGCAGCCATTATTACGTACAATATCAATGACAATCTTTAATCTCAGTAAGTTGAAGTTTAAAACGATATTTCTCAAACTTAGTGTATTAGAACTCAATGTTTGTGATATTTCATGATTCTAAAATTAATAATTTGATCGTTGAGCTCTCTTGTGTGTGATATTATTGTTGGATGGGTTCGTTATTTTGTTCTGATTTTGCTGTGTCGCGTAGGTTCTTTACAATGCAATTTTCTAAAATTAAGTCCCATACGTTGCAATTTGTGTGAGTAAAAAGTAAATGCGCGCCTGTATTGAACGCTTTCTTTACAGTTTAAATATCGATTTAGATGTTTCTAATCAACCTAAAGATCTGATGTAGATGTTATTTTTCAAAGTTAAATCCCATATGACTGGAATTTGGGGCATTATACTTTATAGAGTTATAGATCTGGATCCAAAAATAAAAATCTGCAGTCGTGTTTGACTTCTTATCATTCAATTTGAGACTTGAGTTGACATTTGGTTGCGATTTTAATCTAACTTTTTGAAGTTTGTCGGAGTTGTCAAATGTTGGTTGGACGTACTCCTTATTGACCTCCTAAATTTCTTCTAAGAATCTTAAATGTTAGATCTAATCGGTTTAAGCTAGTTTCAGTCTTGTGCAGAAAATTGAGCGGATTGCAAATTCCATTAGACTTAGAATTAAAAAATAGATAGATTGCTCTGCTCTGACTGAGATTCTATTCACGTAGATTTCAAATTTGCTCATTTCCACCCTTCTTTTAGGACTGACCACCTGCTATACACTCATGTTAATTTTACAGCTGATTCTTGTCTTTATCAGTTTGTCACGGTGGCGAAATATTTTTACTTGCGAATCAGCTGGATGTCTCCGTCTTCATCTTCCTCCGCTAGTCCTGGAGATCTGCAGCTTTTTATCCCTCTTTTTCTCTCTTAAAACGGGTTCTGATCATTACTATGAATGCAGCGACTACTTTCCTGTGCATAGCGTTTGTAATATGCAATTTAATCTTAATGCGCGCAAGTGCGAAAGGTGGTCAGTTTCAAAAGAGGTTGTCGATGAGTGATAGAATCACTGTACAACAGCTAGCCATGGAGACCTTGCCACTTGTCAAAATTACCGGGCACAAAATTTCACCGCTTTAAACCTGAGATTATAGAAAAACCAATGATAAGAATATATGAAAAATATGATTTGGATTCCTTTTACCTAAAGTTTACAGTCTGACCACAAATTGTTCAAAAGAGCATCTATTTCCGGATTTTGTCCGAATCACCATGTTTTGGTAAAATGAAAGAAAGATCTATGAATATTTATTTCAGGACATCATAGTCATAATGTGTGCTGGGTTTTATTTGTTAATGTACATGTATTTACATTTTTTCCCCTATTTACTGATTAGAACAAGACGACCCAGATGAAAGAACAACTTTCACCATGTCTGGACAGTAAGTCAATTCGTGATTTATTTTCAGAGATTCCTTTCCTAAGATTCTTGTCCGATTTCAGTCCAATTTCATGTCTTTATATTTACAGCACATCTTTATTGGGTTTAATGTGTCAGTTTGGCTTTTTCATGCTCAGTGAGTACTGACTATATCTGACTGGCATCCCAGAATTTTCATGAAACTTGCGCAGCAAAAAATTTAATCATGGAGGATCTTGTCAGTGGTTTAAGTTGTCGAATTTGCTTTCGTAGCCAATCACATGCAATGATTTCAGAAGCCTCATGGTTGCCACATTTCAGACTAGTCTGAAAGTCAGACTATTTGACATATTTTTGGGTGTAGAATATGCATACATGTAGGAAAGGAGTTATTTCAGATATTTTCAGAGGTTTCTTACGCATATTTCATGTAGGAAAGGGGTCATTTTAGCTGTATTTCAGACATGTTTACGCATACTTCATGTAGGATAGGAGTCATTTTAGATGTTTTCAGAGGTTTTTACTCATATTTCATGTAAGAAAGGGGTCATTTCAGATGTTTTTCAGAAGTTATTATCAAGCCTAGGTAGCATTCCTGTAGCCAACAATAGTTGTCACTAGTAGAAAATTTATATTTGACTTGACTTTGAAATAACAGTTAACCATATTTTCATCTTAAATTCTTTTCTGGAGAATAGAAATCAGAGAATGTTTTTCTTTTCTGTTATACATGTATATATAATTGATGTATATGTTCCTAACCAGGTTTAGAATAACAAATACCGGTATTTCATTCCAAAACTCATGGATGTAGGCAAAACAAAAATTCGGAATTTATCTGGAACTCTTGATTCTCGGAAAGGAAAACACAAATATAAAGAAATTAATTACCAGGAAGTTGTCACTTATTAATGAAAGGAATTGGTATCTTGTAATTGTATGAAAAATAAAAACTACAATATATCACAGTAAAAAAAAAACCCCTCTATATTAACAATGAAAAAATGTTATTTAATTCAGATTGATATAAAATTTGATCTTTCTTCTCCTACCTGAATTAGATTTGGTATGACCCAAGAGATTAGGAAACCCGGTGCAACAGACCTGACTTCACAAGGTTAGTGAGGACAATTTTTTTTTTGTGTGTGTGTTCTATTATTTTTCATACTTTCAAACAAGTGCACATATTTACCAAGAATGTGTATAGCATTTCCATTTATTTGAATGCAGGGTAAAAGAGTCTTGCTGATTAGATGCCTTGCTCACTGGCAGAAGTGCCATGGCTGGGATTTGAACCCCTGACTTACATAGGTCTAGTCTGGTGCTTTAGACCACTCGGCCACGGTACCTCCAATATGATTATTGCTCACACTTAATTCACAATTATGTTCATTCATTTTGTTTTCTTTACTTTCATTTTTTTTTACTTTCATGTTTTTTTTTAAGTAAAGGTTCAATTTTATTAATACTGATTTTTTTTATAGCAATATGCCACGTCTGAATGAGTAGCATCAAACCAGGTCCTACTCTGCTCAAATTGTTTTTTTTTTTACCTCAAATGCAATGTTTTTATCATGCAGTCTTACGAATATAAACAAAATTGAATGATAGCATATCTATCAACTGTCAATAAGTTTACGAAACCTTGTTTTAGATTATTATTTTTACTCATTTGTATGTTATTCCACCTGAAATATCTTGTCGAAACTAGAAACAAATTTTCAAAGCATGATTTTAATATTCACATGTGAAGCTATTGAAACTGTACAGTCATTTTCAAGCTGTTCTTGTTTGTGTTTCTGGTTTTCCAGTGGAATTTTCATTATTAGGGAGTAGAACGAAAGAGAAGACGAGTAAGATGGGTCCGTACAAGGAGGGAGGTGACAATGATTTTGGTGACGCCATGTTCTTTAATCCAGCATCTATGTTTCCCCCTCACAGACCAGGAAAAGACCAGGATGTAAGCTATTTTATTTAGATGGTGGTGGTGATGATGGTGATGATGATGACAAACTGATAAAATTTGATGTTGCTGAGGGGGAGGATTGTGGTGATGATGATGATGGTGGTAGTGGTGATCATCGTGATGATATTGACGATGGTGTTGATGTGTTGACGTTGATGACAAAGAAATTTGAACATATCACCCCTATTCTCTACTCCTTCCATTGACTTCAGGTTCATAATAGAATTATTTTCCAGCTCCTCCTTGTCTATGAAATCATCCATGGTCTCGCCCCATCCTACCTTCAAAATCTTATCTCTCTCTGTCCCTCATCCTCTGCTACTCAACGTCTCCGATCTTCTTCTACTGCTCACCTTCGACTATCTCTAGGACCCAGCACTTTTCTGCTCTTGCCCCTAAACTCTTGAACAATCTCCCCATCTGCATCTGTAATGCATCCACTGTCAAATCTTTCAAAACACTCCTCAAAATTTACCTCATTAAGCAGTCCTCTTAATTCCATATCCTGTTCTCCTTCACTGTATTTTGCTGCTTCTTTTTTCTCTTTCCAATGCGCTTAGAAACTGTTGTATTAAGCGCTATATAAATGTTTATTATTATAATTATGGGGATGATGATGATGGTGAAGGTGATGATGATGATGATGGTGAAGGTGATGATGATGATGATAGTGATGGTGAAGGTGATGATGATGGTGATGATGGTGATGATGATGATGGTGGTGATGATGGTGATGGTGGTGATGATGGTGATGGTGATGATGGTGATGATGATGATGGTGGTGATGATGATGGTGACGATGATGGTGATGATGATGATGATAATGATGGTGAAGGTGATGATGGTGAAGATGATGATGGTGATGATAATGGTCGTCATGATATTGGTGATGATAAATAATAATAATACATATATATATATATATAGCGTCTTTTCCATTTTGATTAAATGCTCAAGGCGCTTAAGAGAGTAAGACATAAAAGTAAAGAGAACTAAGAGAAGTACAAAAAAAGGGCAAATTTCAAAATGAGGAGAAAAAAAAATGATGGTGATGAATTCTGTATTTCAATATATATCTCATCTTGAATGGCTGATTTGTGCAAATTTTGCGTTGAAAAGATACATGGTTTTGGTAATGGGCATAAGAAATCAATAACAAAATGTCACATGAGTAATCAGAAATTAAAAAGATAGTAGAAAAAATGATGATGATGCACATTTTTCATTTAATATCGTAATTGTGTATTTTTACTCGGAGATATATACAAGTTTTCATAAAGTATTTTGTGGTTACTGTTTTTTGCCTTATGCCATTTTCTTCCCATTTCATGTTGTATATTTCTATGCTGAAAATGAATCGAATTGAACTGATTGTAATCATTCTCATCATCTTAGATTAGTTTGCAGTAGAACCTTAGAACAGTGGGTTTTTATCATGTTTTCAACAATTCATATTTGAATAATGTAGGTGTGTCTTTTTCTTTCAGTTAATGACATCGCAATCTCAGTCCCTTTCCCAGTTCTCAGGAAGTTTTTACGGTGGACAGCAAGGTAAGAATGAACTTACCTGGAGATAAACTCTAGTCATGTAATGTTCACAAAAAGAAATTTAAACAGACTGACAGAATGATCGCAAAATGCTTCTTGATAGATATACTGAGTTTTCAAGTAGTAATTTGAGCTAAAGCTAGGATAGTAATAATCAAAGACATTTAAAAATACATTTCATGCAGAAAGTCTAATACTAATAGTAATACTGATATAGATACAATTGTATACTTTTGTTATGTTTCTTGTTCTGTATTTCCTGATTGCATTTGTTTTTTAATTGTGTTGTTTTGTGTTAATTTCAGGATCATTAACTTATAAGTTCCTTGTAACTTTTCAGTGATCCTTCCACTATTCTTAAATATACTCACTTTTGTTATAATGTATTTTTATTGAAATATTTATACTTCTCGATTTGAATGTTTTTTATGAAGATTGTGATAAATAAATTGCAATTTCAATAATAACAATACACCTCAGTAGCTAGATAGATAAGGCTATGCCAATGGTTCTATGACATTTGCTCTGCTGTACATTCCACACACTAATGGAAGGACCAAGTTCAATCTTGGATTTAACACTATACCCTATCCTAAACCCTAACATAAAACCCTGTATCTTGGACAAAGTGAAGCCAAGGGCAATTATTGCCGGAGCAAACGTTGTGTCACCATGTAGATGCCTTTTAGTAGTTGTACAGCAGTAGCAACGTCATCGTTGTTATCAGTATTTCATTTGGCAAAATTTCTGTCTTGGAGGCGAAAGTGAACTGACTCACTGTGACGCTCTGGTCTCTTCTGGTGTAACTGATGATTAGGGATATGCATTGGGGTTTTCCCCCTCTACACTGGGAATTCCCCCCTACCCTTAAACAAGTAGTCCAGTGGGAATTTAACGCATAAAGGTGTTAATTCTCATTTACACTGGGGCCTCCATCATCACCTTCATCTTAATAATTATTTGACATTAATGATGATTTTGTTGGTTATTCCACCAGGATTAGGCATCCAGAATGCGTTACCGAGAGGGATGTCGAGTCAGCAGCAAGCGTTTCCTCCCCGGAGTTCGGGCATGTCGAGTCATTCGAGTTTAGGTCTACCTACGTCATCGGGCATGCCGTTGCCTTCTATGCCTCCTCCCCCCAACCCTGCATCACCGAACAGGTCAGTTAAGGCGACCGCACACCTTACGATCGGTCTGCGATCCGATTGTGGAATAACATGTAGTATAATTTGATGCTAATGTTAAGACATGGAATATTTCACTGTGTTATGTTTGAAATCATTGTACGAATTAGGCACTAGTACGAATACATATGTTCAAATCTGACTATGCTATCATCCTTCTTACAATAAAAGCAAATTTAATATTTAGTCGTAATGACGTCATAGTAGTCGTACGATTGGCTACAATTTGAAACAAAATTGGCCTTTACTCCCAATAAAAGCTTGCAATCTTTCAAAATAGTTATTAGTATTATTTCAATTAATTTCAACCTGTAATAAAACAATATGTTCCATTCATATTATCAGAAAATTAGCAGAATGCAATTTGTTCCAAAATCGGATGGCGAGCAGTTGTAAGGGGTGTGGTGCCTTAAGATAACTTATCGTTTACTCTTGGTTTTGAAATGATTGAGTACCCTAGTGAAGATTTGCATAAATTTCAGCTGTGGGGCCCTTCATGCTCTCAATTCATGCAATTACGTTTCAAGAGGAAACCCTGAAATTTGTATTTCATAAGCATAATGCCTGCTTCACAATATTTATTTTCCCTCCATAGCTTACAGTTAACTTAGCGTCTATATGGAACCTTTTGACTGTATTCATCATTATCGCAGTTATTAAATGACCAATTAGCATAAAAATTGCTGTCTGACCTAAAGGTTTGCAATTATGATTACAGTATCAGCCCCAATGGAAAAATATTTTAGATCGGGAATGAAGTCAAAGGACAAGTCCACCCTAACAAATAGTTTGATTTGAATAAAAAGAGAAAAACACTTAGATAAGTGTTTGCCACTAGTGTTTGTCACTCAAATAAAGTTTACCTTTATAAACAATGATATTTTTTCACGAGGGTGAAATGATATCCAAAGTCCTCCCTCTTGAAGTCTAGAGATGGTAGATGATAGCATGATATGTACTATACAAGTGGGCCATTCTTGGTCACGTGTGTGACCGTAGTTGTGACAAATCTTGAATTTAATTAGTTAAAAATCTAAAAAATTGAGATTTAGCAATTTAAAGGTTTTATGACCTTAAAATGTTTAGTCAGCTATTAATATTTTATGCTATCGTCAAGAGTCCGTTCACATCCTGTTGAAACGCTTTATCTATCAAACACATTGGCCCAAATTCACAAAGGTGGTTTTGAAAACCCACGTTTGAGTCCATGGTTTATGCAGATTTCTGTATAAATTACGCTAAATTTAGCGCATATCGGACACATGTATAAAACATTCCAATGGTGATGCACGCTTTTGTCACAGTGCGCCAAATTGCCGCCTGTTGCCGTGGTTATCCATGCTATTTTATAAGTCCACTGTTTTCATTGTTCCTTTCACACTTGTCTTCTACAGGGGGATGCTCAACATGAGTCATAACAGGACCTCACCCAGTATTCTAGCTATGCAGCAGAAGCATTCAACAGCGCAACAGCAACAACAACAGCAGCAACAACAGCAACAACAACAGCAGCAGCAACAACAGTCGAGGATAATCGGGAGTGGAGTGACGCCCACCAACTCAAGCGGCATCGGTGCATTCAATCGACCCCCAAGCTTCGGCGGCGGACAGAGCGCGTTACTCGGCAACTTTGGTGGTTACGGGAATGGTGAGTATCATTTATAATCTGGATAACAGAAATCAACTGCTTGTGCTTCTTGATGCTGTATTTTTTTTTTGGGGGGGGGGTCATATGGCACTTTTGTTTTAGCCAGCATAGATATTAAATCATGATAAACTTCATAGAAATTGGAGTATGTCAAATGATGACTTATCATGCGATAAACTATGCAGATATTCTAAACCAATCTTCCTATATATCTGACCGTTTTCTATCCTTAAAATATAATTTCTGCAATCTCTTTTCTCGAAAAATAATCGGCGTCCTGAAATGAACCCATGGGGACTGATAACCTGAATAACGGACCTCTCTCTCTTTTTTTCTTAGCAAATGACACCTCAATCCTTGACAGCTCCGACTTTCCAGTCCTGGCGGGCACGAGAGGGCGACAAACGGGAGAATCATCGTCGGGGAATGTTAGCTTGTTCCAGCCAAATCCCATGGCAGGCAGGCCTGCTTATGGTAAGCATTAGAAACATATTTTCTTTCCTTCTAAAGAATAAAATCGCACTCCTCATTACCCCCTTATGTCAGTAATTAAACTAACTGTTCACCTTATAGCTATCGGAACTGGATATTCCCTGTACAAATCCTCTGTGAATTACATCATACAGTAATTGAGGCACATTTGTGTTTTCTATAATTAAATAATTGTCTATGGATTTATCATTTACCTTTGTCCCTGAAAATGATTTCAAAAGTAGCTGGTGTGCTTACAAAATATATGTCAGGAAGTAAAATACTGTTTTAATTCAACATCAAAAAAAGCTGATTTGAAAGGAAATATCTTTATGATTCCCTCACAATTCTTCCAGCTGGAAAGAAGATTAGAAGAAGATTATAATAGTGGCGTAGAAGAGGATGTTTGTGTGTTTCGTCTTTTCTGTCTCTCTTTCTCTTTTTCTCCTCCCGTGTCAATTTTTAACCAGTTGGCATGGTAAGCAAACAAGCGGAACCGACTCCGGAGTTCCAGATGCAGAGTGAAGACTTCCCCGCCCTTCCCGGAGCAAACATCAAGAATGGTATGTGTCATTTATACATGCATTTATCTTTTTAAAAAGTGCATTGAACTGTGTACTATCTGGGATTGCGTATCTTGGATATAAATTTGTGGAATTGTGAACTATCTGTGAGAGAGTTTGTTACATTGAGAATCTTGAAGAAAAAAATTGTTGAATTGTGTACTTAATCTTGGAAAAAAAATGTTGAATTGTATACCATCTCGGAGTAAAGTTTAGTAGATTGTATATTTTGGTAAATGTTTGTTGAACTGTGTATCTACCTGTATTATACTCAAATCCTTTAGTCCCAAAAGGTATTACTTCCGGTTTTCATGAAAATTTAGCCATTGATATCAAACTATAGTTTACGTAGGTAGATAATTTGTTCAAATTAGTACTTATCGCAAGACACTTTTACCACAGATGCATTCTCTTTTTAATGAAAATTGAGTTATTGATACATTAGGTTGCTGTCTAAAACAAAAGTTTGAACCTCGAACCATTCAAAGATGTTCATTGCACTGGCTCAGCAAGAGTTCTCTTGTATATAAACATGAATGTGTGTATGTTACTCTTGCACTATGGCACTGTTTATGATTGATGTGGAGAAATTAGATTAACCTTGATGTTGGAACTTTAAATCTTAAAGTGGTAACAATGCCCTCATTTCTAATGCCATACTTATTTTTTTCAGAACAAAAAGAAAATGCAAGATTCCCTGGGGACAAGGCGAATAACAACAGTTCAGAAGAAAACGGCAATGGCAACGAGGTTAAAGGCATCCAAATACATCCAGACGGTATGTATACAAACATGGCCCGTATGCTCAACTCTGGTTAAATTAAAAATGGTCTAAAGTTGTGGTTTGAATATGGATAGTAAATTGTGACAAGTATCTGTAACTGCTGAGACCTGATTTATCAGCTCATTTGGCACTCAAACTGGACTTTGAAACCACATGGTCTAGGGTTCAAATCCCACCGCAGCACTTGCGAAGACAAAATAAAATATCTTGTATCGTGTGCTAAAGCCCAAGTAATTGTATCGTGTGCTAAAGCCCAAGTAATTAGTATGTAATGCTTATTATTATTATTAATAAGTGTCTGGGAATGGTAATCAACATAGTTTTCTGTACCATTGAAGCACTAGGAACCAGAACAGTGAATATACCTTTTAAAAAATGTTAACATTATCTGCTTCCCATAATTTTGATATAGACTGAGACTATTGCCACAGTTAAACCTGATTTCAGAACATAGTAATTATAATACAGGCCTATAATACCATAATTGTATCTCCTTCAGTGCACAAACCTTGAAAATCAGTACTGAAAATCTGAAGGCATATCAGCTATCTTTGGAAAAGGAGTATAATTTGTCAGACCAATGATTATGGAAAGAACTGGAAATAACTAATAAAGTTAAATCAGTGGAGTCAGCTAACTTAATCTATTACTTTAATGTCTATATTTGTCATTTCAATTTTTTTGGGCTGTTGATTTTATGAAGATGTAGATATTGCTTGAATAGAATTGTTTTCCGGGTTTGTCAATCATTATTTTTGTAATTACCCATCACTGTTAAAATGTTATTTTTCATTGTTATTGTTGTAGTTTATTGTGTATTATTTTTGTTCTTTTTCAGGTAAAGTAATGAACATCCCACCAGGTATGTTAACAGATCCCTTTGGTATGGTAGGACTTCTAACGTTCATCAGAGCAGCCGAAACGGATCCTAATCTTGTCCAGTTAGCCCTCGGTAGCGACCTCACGACGTTGGGTCTCAATCTCAATTCACCGGAGTAAGTATGCTCTCCTTTTCACTTTAAAGGTGAAATAACCCAACAGAAAAACAATTTAAAAAAGAAAAGAAAGGATAAAGAGAAGCAATTTTTGTCTCACCTGCATAGCAGAGAGAGACTCTAGGCGCCACTTTTCCGACGGCGGCGGCGTCAACATCAAATCTTAACCTGAGGTTAAGTTTTTGAAATGACATCATAACTTAGAAAGTATATGGACCTAGTTCATGAAACTTGGCCATAAGGTTAATCAAGTATTACTGAACATCCTATTAGAGTTTCATGTCACATGACCAAGGTCAAAGGTCATTTAGGGTCAATGAACTCAGACCATGTTGGGGGAATCAACATCAAAATCTTAACCTGAGGTTAAGTTTTTGAAATTTCATCATAACTTAGAAAGTATATGGACCTAGGTCATTAAGCTTAGACATAAGGTTAATCAAGTATCACCAAACATCCTGCATGAGTTTCACGTCACATGACCAAGGTCAAAGGTCATTTGGGGTCAATGAACTTTGGCCGATTTTGGGGTATCTATTGAATTACAATCAAAACTTTAAAAGTTTTTGGATCTGATTCATGAAACTTGGACATAATAGTAATCAAGTATCACTGAACATCCTGTGCAAGTTTCAGGTCACATGATCAAGGTCAAAGGTCATTTAGGGTCAATAAACTTTGGCCGAATTGGGGGTATTTGTTGAATTACAATCATAACTTTGAAAGTATGTTGGTCTAGTTCATAAAACTTGGTCATAAGAGTAATCAAGTATCACTGAGCATCCTGTGTGCATTTTAGGTCACATGGCCAAGGTCAAAGGTCAATGAACTTTGGCCATAATGGGAGTATCTGTTGAATTACCATCATAACTTTGCAAGTTTATTGATCTGACTTTTGAAACTTGGACATAAGAGTAATCAAGTATCACTGAATATCCTGTCCAAGTTTCAGGTCACATGATCAAGGTCAAAGGTCATGTGAGGTCAATGAATTTTGGCCACATTGGGGGTATTTGTTGAATTACCGTCCTATCTCTGTAAGTGTATTGGTCTAGTTCATAAAAAGAGGACATAAGAGTAACCATGTATCACTGAACATCTTGTGCGAGTTAGAGTAGTATGCAAAGTCAGCACTGCTGCTATGTTGAATCGCGTGATGCAGGTGAGACGGCCAGAGGTATTCCACTTGTTAAAAAATAAGAAAGTAATATGAATGTTTGAAAAGTCTCAATTTACTTTATGAAGTGATCCTCAAATTGGCAATGTTGGTTAAAAGGGGAGCGATGTAGTCTGCTAGCACAGACTCAAATTTGATGCTTTTACTAAAACCATGTCTCGCGTGAAGACTAGACTCCAAACTCTCTGTCTGCCTCTTAATTTGTTTTGTACATGAAATGTGATATTATCCCTCAATGTGCAACTTTTCTCCTCAGCACAAGATATATCATCAGAAAATGTATCTGACAAAATATTTGGAGTTTGTAAAAAAGATTATTGAGTTAATATGGAATTTTTTGTACAAAATATTGTTAGCGCTAACAGAGGCCCTGTTAAAACGTATAATGTGGCAGTGGTGCATAATGTTAAACAATGCATTACTTACACAATGAAATAAATGTTTTGACTTAACAATCCGAAACATATGACCGGCTTACTCTTAACGTTCTATTAGGCTGCTACTGTTTCTGTGTGGCTGGTACTTGAGAGTAATTGTGTTTATAATTCCTGTTTTTCATTCTGTTGTAATTTTTATGTATATTTGTGTATTTGCTTTTGTGTCTGAAAATCTGTAATTTGGCCTTTGGGCTGCGAATTATTTTTTGTTCTAATAAACCATTTCTATTTCTATTTAAATCACATTTACATTCTACACCTCTGTAAAGGGAATGGTTCCATGACATTTGCTCTGGCGACAATTGCTCCCCTGTAAATTCCGTACACTAACAGAATTACCAACTTGAACCCTTGTTTTAACATTATACCCTTTCCTAAACCTAACATTAAATCTTATTGCAAACCTAACCATAACCCTATATTTTAGATGAAGTAAAATCTGGAGCAATTGTTGCCAGAGAAAATTTTGTGTCATTGAACTGAACATGTACCAATTGTGATCTTTGCTTTCTGATAGAAACCTGTACAGTACGTTCCAGTCGCCGAGTTCCGATGCGCCGAGCAGACCTCAAGATATCGACTACCACGTACCACAGGAGTATCTCACAAACCTACACATACGAGATAAGGTTAGTATACAGAGGGACTTATATAGTTTTATAATTATGAGGGGAGCAAAAAAAGCTCTCCTAAAACTTTTAAGTGGACAATTAAGGGAGCAGTACAAAAAGCTCTTCTATGACATACAAGGGGAGCTCTCATACAACCCACAATCAATGGAGACAAACAATCAGATATAGATATATGCAGTATTTATCTCATTGAACTTTTTAATAATTCTTGCAAGTGTGTTATTTACAAAACCTTGACAGAGAATGAGGTTTTCAAGGTTGACTCTTAACAGTTGATCATTGACTGACACTAATGTTATTAGCAATTGCTGAGGCGAGTGATAAATTGCTCTCTCAAAAATGGATTAAGGAGATCAGTAGTGAGTGATCAATCTCACTCCCCTGAGTCCCTGTACACATGTGAACACAATGGCCCAAATTCACAAAGGTTGTGTCGATTGTACCATGGTTCAGAACAGATAAAAAAATGCAGGAGTTTTTGGCCAAATTCTTCCCTCGTAGAATAGAAACATGATATAGTACTTACAGGAACGGTTTCATCAATATTTCATAGTGAAACAGAAAGATATGGAGACCTCACCAAGTAGCATGAATTGTAAAAGAAAGGTCTATCATGGAAATATCAGTGGTATGTCGAAGGCGGAGACTAGACAGTCTAAGGCCCAAAACAAGGCCAAGTACTTCAGACCTCCAGGAACGAGGCCAAGTACTTCAGGGCCCTGTTTTACAAAGAGTTACGATTGATCCGATCAATTGTAACTCTATGGCAATCCATCAGTATCATATTTTTTTCTACGAAAAATTTGCACAATATCCTTTTTATGCAAAGAGAAGTTCAGTGAATTTTCAAGAAAACATGAATGCATGAATATACATCACAGCTAGAGAATATTTTGAACAAACATGCATAATAGATGTTGACGTTGCTGGCCGTCCATAGTTGCGATTGATCGGATCAATCATAACTCTTTGTACATCAGGGCCCAGACCTCCAGGGCCAAGGCCACATAATTGTCCTCGAGACCGACCATAAGGGATAAAACACTGGTAAATATAAAAACTTATGAAGAAAAAAAAGTTTAAAAATGTGCAAAGCACAAATGTTCATGCATGTTTTTATTTAATTTGCTTGTTTTGTAGCTTGCGCCAATCAAGTTATCAAGATACGGAGAAGATCTTCTGTTTCATCTGTACTACACGCATGGTGGGGATGTCTTACAGCTAGCAGCCGCTGCAGAACTGTAAGTATTTCATACTCAATTTGCTTTAGCTTTTATAATGCTTTTTTTTTACTGTGTTTTTATTATGTCATTTATTGTACCTGTAGTACAAACCTGTAAACATGATTTTTCCATCTGCGGCTGCTCTTTTCATTTGCGATGTTTGATCATCACTAAATACCATTTTTCTTTATTAAATTGAGTTTCAGGTCACATGATCAAGGCAAAAGGTCATTTAAGGTCAATGAGTGTGGTATTTTATTTTCACATGAATGGTATTTTTTGTGAGTACTTTGTTGGCGTTCATCTAAACTGTCGTATCAGTCTTTTGAGATGATTTTGAGATTTTTGTAAAAAATGAAAATACAAATCCTACTCTATACCTGTAAGTAGATTTTAAGGCAGCAATTTATTTTAGTTTTGGAGATATGTGGAGATTTTCAAGGTAATGTCAAACAAATTTTTTGATGAAATGTGCAAATCCCAATGGAAACTTTGTACTGTAGCAAAGCAAAAAAGAGCTGCATGCACTTAATATGCAAATGCACAGTCAGCCAAACCGTCGTATTGGCACTGCATTGACTTTGCACGTGAAAAAGTGATACGTTTTCACTGATCAATGTCAGGGTTGTTGTATGCCACATGACATTTTGTACAGGCAAAATATAAACAGCTCAAACCGAATGAAGCTTCTTTTGTGATATCTCTCCAATTCTTTATTCTGTATTATAAATAATAATGATATCATTGTTAAGCATTTGTCTTGGGCTTTCCTACAATGTATTCTTCGAGCAATAAAAATCTTGCAAGGCTGAGGACCAAAAAGTGCAAATTATAGTAAATTTTGAAGTAAATTTTCCCTGAAATGGGTTTTGCACTGTTTTATTGCAATATGACAGTCAGATGATCGCTGACGAATTTTTCATCTTAGATGTTTTTAACACCAGAACTGTTGCTATATTGAATCACGTATTGCAAGCGAGACTGCCGGAGGTACACTCTTGTTTGGTAACAGAGCTTGTGATTTATTTAACTCTATAATTTTTTAAAGTTTAATCTCTGAACTTTACAAGCCTTCTTCATTTCTTGAATTGATAAGAGGAATAAAAGTTGTGATATCAAGGCTTCGGTAGATTAAAAAAAAAAATCATTTTCCCTGTCAAGATTTGTTTGCTCTCCATAAGTACTTAACCTTTTGATATTTAGTGAGCCTGATTTTCATTTAGAAGACTTGTCTTATTTTTTTAGGATAATCATTTTTCTGACATTTCTACTTTTGGTATTTATAAAAGAATATGTATGGCTTCTGTAAATGTTAAGCACCGCCTTGTTTTTCATTTGTCAATACTTCCCTAATCCTTTTTCTGACATTTTATTTTTAGTCTAGTCTTTATCAGCTTTTTCATTTTTTTTAATTGATGATAGAAAAAATACATGCGGCCAGGGTTCTAATGAAAATATTTTTTATTAAAAAAAAGTATTTCATTGTTTTAAAATGTTTCAAAACATATAAAATCAGGTAATGGATTTTTTTTAATAATACAATTTCTTCTAATACAATACTATAAGGCTATACACAGTTTTTGAATTATTAATGAATGACTACTACTGACAAATCATGAAAAATTTCATAATTAAAAATTGTAAAAAAAACTTCAAATGACGATAATTGAAAGGAAGGGTACTTTTTCTTAGCTATTATTCCAGTCTCAAAAGATTTTTAGAGGCCTACACTCCGCAAAATGCTAAAACATTCATCCACAAAATATACTCACTCATGAAATATATGACTTAAGGGTACATGTATTTACATTTTCAGCAAATTATCGAAATGAGTGTATACTTTTGTTCAACTTTACTAAGTGTAAATTTCAGGGTACATGTATTTACATTTTTAGCAAAATTATCTAAATGAGTTTATACTTTTGTTCAACTTTATTAAACATAAATTTCATCTTTATGTGCAACCCAAAGGATACAGTGCTAGTTAGTCAGTTACGCTTATTTGTAATAATAATAATAAATACAAAATTTATAAAGCGCTTTATACGAAGGTTTCAAAGTGCTAAGAAAGAGGGGAAAAAAGAATACAAGATATCTCAGTAAATTAAGAACAACAAAGGAACTGAAAGTGAAAACACCATTACGAAAAATCAATTATACATACAAATAAAGAGATAATCGACGAATACACAACTTATAACGGGTCGATAACCATGTATGTAAATTTAAATAATCCTAATAACTAAGAACACAATCTGACTTTAAAGATCTGAACACATGTTGCTTGTGAAAGGAAAAAACTAAAGTTACTATTTACAGGTACATGTTTAAAAGCTCTTTAAATGTTTTTTTCTCCTGTACAAAAAAGTAAGCTTAACATCTTAAGATTGTTTTTTTATGGAAAAAATTCTAATGGATTTATATGTACAGTTATATAAGGAATGTGAGAGAGAGAGAGGAGAGAATAAAATGGAAGAAAGAAAGAAAAAAAGTAAGAAAGAAAGAAAAAAAATCATTTAAAATCACATCACAGCAAAATTTTCAGCTTTTGGAGTGTTTTGTAAACATATTTTTTGTTTAACAAAAATGTTTTGAAACGTGTTTTAAAATAGCATTTTTTAAACCTCCCAACCCTGCATGCGGCTTCTGCAGATGTCATAACAAAATGTTTTCATTTTCAAATTAGACTAGTTTACCCTCGGCCTCCACAAGGTTTATGGCCTTTAGATGTTTACTGACGTAAGGATAAAAATGTATGTTATATGGCTGCATTTATTCTAATTTATAAGTCTTTCTTTTTATTTTCAACTGTTGGCCTTTTCTGACATTTACATTTTTTTGAAGTAATTTGATAAAGAAAAGTACGTTCTACAAGGTTCCCAAGAATATTGATCATTTTCCCACGTTCGCACGTAAAACTTGTTTGTTATTAAACGTTCCAGTCCTTCATGATAACTGAAAAGTCTTATTCTAGCAACTGAGTAGAAAAATAGTTCTTTAGATATAAATCCTTTACTGCCAGTCTCATTAAGACTTGTTTGTCTGGGTTTTTTTTAAGTTGAAAAGCGACTTTAGTTGAAATTCCCATTTTTGGAGCAAAGAAGCCTAAATAAGGAATATTAATGAGATTATTTTAATAATCAGTATTTTATCTATGTTTTCACTATTAAAGATTTTTATTTCATGTTTTCAATAATCCGTTCCCATCATAATTTAAGCCTTTTTGACACAAAGAGTAACCTTATTTTGTATGGTTGCCCTCTAGATTAAGATTAAAAAAATGATCATAATCGAGACATATACCTTATATGGTGTTACAAATCACCTGAGCTGTCATCAAAGCTATATTTAGGATGTAGAGCCAACACCATGTTTTTTTGTTTCTCCACCCACTGTAGGTGTATATTTATGTTTCTGTGTAATCCATTTTTGCCTTCAGTCCATCCTGTTTGTGTTCTTGCGATATTAAACTAAAGAAGCGTTTGGTGACTGGTCAATGTCAAACTTGGTCCAAGTACATGTATGCATATAGGAGTAGCAATAGTCTGATTAGAAATTGGGGGTCACAGGGTCAAAGGTCACAGAGGTCAAAAAGGACTGGTTGAAATATTGTATCCTTGATGATATAAATAAGATTTTTATTAGTGGTATTCCACTTTTCAAATCACTTTGGGGGCTTCCATGTAGCCTGCTACAGGTGCAAACCCTTCACTCGAGTTAGGGGTCTAAATGTGCAGCCTAATCATGCCTTGTGTACTGAAGGCCCTCAACAAGTTTTGTATGTGCTAGTCTTTGCGTGGAGACACACTTGCTGATCAAAGTTTCAATCAGGGTCTGTGCCTGCAGACTAGCTTCCATGTGTCAAATGATCGCCCAGATTAAAGCAAACTTAAGAACAGATTATGCAAAGTGTGTAATTTGCTCTTTGTAAGTCAAATTTTCCCTAATTTGAGCAGATTTCTAGAAAATTCAACTGTGTCAATCAGTGCTCATTATAAGTCAAGCTATCATGTGTTTCCTTTTGGGAATGTGACACCGTTCAGATACAAGACACAGTTCTCATGACAATCCTAAAAATAGTTTACTTGAAACTGGTTTAGGAAACCTGTTTGGGAGATCGCATTTCCTATTTGATCATCCAAAAATGTTTTTCTAAACCACTTCATGGCTGCTTCAAAGAAAGCTTTCTTGTTGTTGCTATGGGTACGCTATCAGTTTTGCACGAATTTGAAACCGTACCGTAGGCATTCTACACTCAACATGTATGAAGATTGCTTCTCGAAGTACGGTTGTGTCCTCACGCTAAAACCAGTTTAACAAGGCAAAGCAATCTTGAAAACTCCAATGCTAGGTGGTTTTCTGTACCGGTTTGGAAGATCGTTTACAAGACTGCTCTGACCGTTCTCATTACATGCTAAACTAGTGTCCACTAAATTGGTTTTAGGATGGCAATGAGAACGGGGTCCAAATCACTAGAGTAAAACTAGATTTATGACCAGCAGATGTTATGTATAAATGCCACTGAAAATTGCATCATGTTGAAGTCAATTTCTCACTTTTCCTGGCCTGACAGTTGCTTGAGTGTAAGCATGCTTGGCCGAAGTATTTCTCCCTGGTAGAATAATGACTGGTGAACCTTTCTTATGCGCCTAACCATCGCCAATGAATATACCATATACCACAAGAAAGGATCACCAGTCGTTCTCAAAGTTATTCTTAACTTACAAACAGCTTTATGAAACACTCACCTGGGCTGTGAACCCCTCTGTTCTGAATTTTTTTCAGGGAGGAAAACAATGGATTGTTTGAGCATGAACTGCGAAGGTCTTGTGGCACTGAGTGTGCGTTGGTGTGAAGTAAGCTTGGAAAGGGTTAATGTCTTCAAATTTTTCTTTTGTGTTTTGACTAGGTACAACCGAGACTGGAGATACCATAAAGATGAGAGAGTTTGGATCACCCGAGGACCAGGCATGGAGCCCCAGGTCAAAACGAGTACGTACGAGAGAGGAGTCTATTACTACTTTGATTACAACCGCTGGTGTAAGATGGCCAAGGACTTCCACCTCGACTACGACAAGCTTGAAGAGCGCCCCCATCTGCCGGCATCCTTTCACCACAACACCTCGACGAATCCCGCATTCCAGAAATAGTTCTCACGGTTTTTCCTTTTTTGTAGCTTTTCTTTTCTCCCCTTCCTCTCTCACTTTCTATCTCTCTTTCTCTCTCCCTCCCGCTTTCCCACTTCCGTGCATTCTCCATTCTTCCCATACCTCTGTAAGCTTTTTTTTTTCTTTTTTTTTGTTGTTGTAAGGGTCTAGAGTAAAGATGAAATACAGTTGGGACCACGCAGGATGGTGTTTTGGAAAGACTCAAGTCTGACTTAAGATTATGCTTAAATTCTCAGTTGCGTGCATTATATTATGCATCACCGCATTGGTCAGACCATGCTTAGAGGGTGCACTACTGCTTTGTCTCCAATGAGGTTATTCGTTAGATACTGTGTGCATTGATGTTGGAATCCCAACAGAGCACACGCGTCCCTAGGCAAGGCACTTATCTACATTTGCCACTCTACACCCAGTTGGAGTAAATAGTACCGGGTAGGAAGAAATTCCTTGAATGCTCGAGCACAAGGGGGAGGGGTGTTTCATAAATATTTATGTATGACGTAGAGTCACACTTAAATGCTGACGCGTATATGATATGCAATGTGCAGTCTTATTGATCAATATGCAGTAGTGCGCGTTCTCTTGGCATGATCTGACCAATGCGGTCATACCTTTTACATCGCACACAACTAGGCATTTAAGTGCGAATCTAAGCCATGCTTAAATCTTTGTTCAACACCCCCAGACCTTGTCCTTCCAGCTGCTACTATCAAACTCAGAAGAGATTGAGAAAGATTTATTCACTTACATATTCTTAAGACCTTGCTGCACATTTGTAACCAGTATTTTCAAACATGATTCCCATTTCTTGTAGGCCTGTAAGTTTTATGATACCAGGATCAAGGTTTTCTTCCTCAATTTCACTCGATTATTCTCAGTGAAACAAAGCACTTGGTGACGATAATGAGATTTGTGGTCTCCCATCCAAACATACCCTGCTTATTTTCATACAATGTTTTTTTTTTAAATAGCTCACCTGGGACCCGTCTTACAAAGAGTTGCGATTGATCTGATCAATCGCAACTATGGAAAGCCAGCAAAGTCAACATATAAAATGCATGTTTATTTTTTAAAAAAATCTAGATATGAATGTATATCCATAAATTCATCGATTTCTTGACAATTTGGTGTGATCTCCTCTGTTTACAAAGGACATTTTGCAAAGTTCCAGCAGAAAAAATTATGACACTGATGGATTTCCATAGAGTTACGATTGATTGCTTTAATCGCAGCTCTTTGTAATACCCTTTTCATAAACCTATGCTCCAATTAGTCGCCTAAGAGTAATGCGGATAATTCAATAAAATTTGCGTTCACAGACTCCGAAAATAAGCCCCATTATTTTTACGAGCGCCCATCCTGAAAAAGGCGGATAATCGTGACCTTTTGACCGCACCATGTCAATTATCCGCATTATTTGGAAATGCGTTCATAAACTCAAAATCTTATCCCGATGCTGCTATTATGCGGATAATAGCAGCATCAGAGTAATGCGGATAACTCTTGTCCTCCTCCAATTTTACGACCAAATTATGCTGCTATTATTATTAGCCGCGTAATTGGGTTTATGAAAGGGGTATAAGATGGGCCCCTGATTCCTTTGTTATTCAAGATCATGATATATCACTGTTCTGTTCAAGAGACTTTGTTTTCACAGTATTGTTATCCCTTCACTCACATGCCTTAGTTTCTTGCTGTCGTTGAGTCGCAATTTATCGTTTTATTTTAAACACTTCAATTGCAAAATACACTCAGTCAGTACATTCTATTTCAATATGGTGTCCGCAGATGATCTAGTTATACAAAAATTGCCAATTTGGGGTACAATTTGTGATCAGTTTTATTTTCAAAGACGAATCCTGTGGCGAGCAATTTGATTTTGAAAATGTTTCTTTAAATGGAGTGAATTATGAATGGTCAGTGAAAGGATGATGGGGAAAATTACAATTTACCCCCCCCCTCGCCCTTTTGTTGCCGTGATCGATTCAGTCAAACTTGATTAGGGTATTACACATGAAGGACAGTCCTTTGAAATCTTACACAGGTCTAGGTGAACATCCCCTCCCACAGGGAGATTTGATTTTGGAAGTTGCTCTGTGAAAATAGTAAACTAGGAATGATCGTCAACGACAAGATGATAACAAAATGGAGTTTGGGTTTTCTAGTAGTTATGGATACTAAAGAGCAGAATTTTGTTCAAATCCCCTTCGTTTTATTGCAGTTTTTATTTAGGGGGGGTTCAAAATTCTTGTGACCAAAATGACCTTCATTTTGGAATGGAAACCTTTTTTTTGCCTGTCAAATTTAAACCAGCACCCCCTGTTAAAAAAATAATAATTCCCAGGGGCCTGGTTGCTTTTTTCCATTCCAGGAAGTCAAATCCCCCCCCCCCGAACATTGTTGATTTGAATTGATAAAGACAAATCAGATAAGCCTAATGCTGAAAATATTGTTAAAATCAGATGTGAAATAAGAAAGTTTAGACATTTTCATGTTTCACTTATTTTTCACAGTTATATGCACAACTCAGTCATATGAAAATGAGAGATTCAATGATGTCTATCACTCACTATTTCTTTTGTCATATTCCAATTTTTACAGATTTGACAACAAGGACCAACTTGACTTAATCATAAACTGTTAAAATAATGGTAATTCCACATGTTTAGGAGGAATGAAATTTTGTTTCACATGACAATAAGGAGAAAATTCTAAAGAAATAGTGAGTGGGTGACATCATCAGTCTGCTCATTTGCATACCAACCAGGATGTGAATATAACTGTTTTGCGATATTAAGCGAAACTTAAATGTCATAACTTTCTTATTTTAAATCCGATTTTGATGAAATATTTGGTGTTATGCTTGTTGTTGGATTTTTCTCGTTTTATTCAGATCAACTTTTTATTGGGGTGGATTTTTCCTTTGAGGTTGATACCAGATAAACTACCCACTAAACTAAACACAAATCCTAAAATAAATGGTCATAAGCTACACTCCCTTACAGTCAGAACTTCCAAAATTTTCTCCTTTTTTTGCTGATAAGCCATTGGTTTTGTTGGCTCCAGTCGTAAATGTCAGTCATTTCATGTTTCGTTTGATTGTTTTACACCACCTTACAATGTTCCAGTGCATGATAGATTTAAAGGGGAAGTTCACCCTGAAGAAAACTTTGTAGTAAAAATAGCAGAAAAAACAGTAAAAAATATTGGTGAAGTTTTGAGGAAAATCCGTTGAAGAGTAAAAAAGTTATTAGAGTTCAAAGTTTTGGATTTGTGACGTCATAAACGAGCAGCTGCCCCATGTGTTATGTAATATAAAATGCATGAATTTCAATTTTTTCATGGTTCCTGATGACTTAATTTTGTTTTCTATTCATGATCGGGTGTGAAATGATTTGTATATTGATATACAAAAGGTACAGTGAAAACCATTTTCAATTTTCTGAGAAAATGACATTTCATTGAATTTTGACCATTCGCTATGTAGGAATGCTGCTCGCATATGACGTCACAAATCAAATAATTGAAATTCTAATAACTTTAATTATTTGATGGATTTTTCTCAAACCTTCAGCAATATTTTTTATTCTTTTTTCCGCTATTTTTACAATAAACTTTTTGTCAGGGTGAACTTCCCCTTTAAGGTAAGCAGAGTTTGGTCCATTTTATGTTGAAATAGTATTCTTGATTTCAGCACAAATTCCACAATGCAGAATCACATGTATGGATCAAGCCCAACACAATATAGGTAATTTACAGGGTGTTCCAGCAAAAAGCCCGCAAATCTAAAAAGCAGAGTTTCAATTATAGTGTTCGAAAATGTCATTTGGAAATATTTTTGGGATAGTGAAACCTAAATAGGCAAGTACAGAGAAAACTTATTCCATGGGGAGCTCTGTTTTTAAAGGAATAATGATATCAAATTATTTTGTTGTAACAGAGGTTTGAATTGGATCTGTGATTACCCAGCCATCCGATCGCTACTGTTTTGTCGGTCGAGTGGTTTTTCGCATTTCTTGAAAGACAAGCAATCCTGATGTGAAAGGCATGTTCCTGATCCCAATGGGTGATTGATAGCGATATCCGTCGTGCATCGTGATTGGCGATACCTTCTAAAGCCCCCCCCCCCCCCCGTTTGCCACCCTTACTCGAAAATGATCTGTCAAAATCGGTCATAGGCAGCTCTGAAAGTGCCAGGCCCAGTGTTCAATACTGGAATGAAGTAGGCCATTTACTTGGTACATGTTTGGCAAAGACATTATTAGAGAAAGACTGCCCTCTTGTGTTTGACATTACACAGGGGGCAGAGTCAACTCGCCTCTCTCAATCAGTTGTACAAGGATTTCCACGGGGTGGAGTGGAATAATTGTTCTCTGTTAAAAGTATGAAGGAAGAATGGATGGGATGTTATGTTAAATGAACAAGTAACAATTAATTCTGAATCCTTACTAAAGGCGCTTTAAAAGTTTTTTTTTTTAACTGAGGAGCAACTGTATTATTCCTGTTTATTTTTTTTTTTTCTTCTGTTTTTGGAGAGGAAGGGGTGAAAGGAGATTACAACTGGAATGTATGCGGCGCTAATAAGAGCTTTGTCTAAGTGAAAGATTACTTTTTTTTCTTGTATTCTTTTAAATACATGCTGAGACAATATGATGTATAAAGTGGGTTAAGAAAAGGATGATGTTTAATTCGTGTAATAGCACATCATCATCGTCATCATTTTTTGTATTTTTTTCTCCATTTTTTTTCCTTTTCGTCTGTTCCATATTCATCCGGCATGACAAAAAGTATGTATGTACATTATTTGTATACATGTTTTATTTGTTAAGTAATTTAATCACTGACTGATATTGAAAAAATGTCAGGTAAAAATAAAAATTATAAAAATTATGAAAAAATAGATGGAGTTTTCTTTCATTCTTACGGGCCTACTGTTTTTCGCATACTTATTTGCAAAATTAGTACAACAAAGTTGAGAGATTCTTGAGAGTGATCAGTCACATTTAATCTACGGCGGCCGTACGGCGAGTCCAAAACAGCCGTTTTCACATTTTTTTGTAACCAGCTACATATTGGTTGGTTGAATGATAATGAAAAATAATGCTGTTTACAACTCGCCAAACGGCCACCGTAGAGCAAATGTGACCGAGGTATTAGAGAGACTCACTTATTCTCACCAAGATAAAGAGAAGGGGGGGGGGGGTATTAGAAGAAAAAAGAGTGGCGGTTATATAAGGCCACCGCCCACCTTAGGGTAGGTCTGCGCCCTAATTAATAAAACGTATAATTTGATGCTAATATTGAGACATGAAATATCTATAACGTGCAATAGTCTAAATCATTGTACGAATACCTTTGTCCAAATCTGTTACTGTTGCTTTCATCCTTATTTTGGATAAAAACAAATTTAATATCCAGTCGTAATGACGTCATCGTAATCGTATGACTGGTGACGATTTGAAACTAATTTGGCCTTTACTCCAAGTAAAGGCTTTCAATCGTCCGCAATTGTTATAATTACCTTTTTTCAGTTGATTTCGACCTCTTCTTTTCTCTTCTCTTGTCTTCTCTTCATTTCGATTCTCTTCTCTATTCTTTTCTTCTCTTCTATTCTTTTCTCTTCTCTTTTCTTCTCTTCATTTCTCTTCTTTTCTCTTTTCTTCTCTTCCTTTCTCTTCTTTTCTCCTTCTTCTCTTCTCTTCTTTTCCCTTCTATCTCTTATCGTCTTTTCTCTTCTCTACTATCTCATCTTCTTTACCTCTCTGAACCACCACCCACCCTTATTATTTACTACCCCCCTTAACATATTTTGCTTCCATGCAAGTTACATCAAACGGTAAAACCAGTCGGAAAATAAATCCAACGCACACGAAACTAAGCAATCCATATTTCCATTTGAATTTCAGATAATAAAAAAGAAGCATTTAGTTTCCATAAAGCTTTTATTTGATATTTGACGAGTAAAGAAATGATATCCACGATGGTAGAAAATAGAAAATGACGTAATCTATGGGTTTCAAAACTAAATTCACTATAAATAGTTTATTTCAAGTGAATAAAACGTGTTTTAAAAACACAGCGTTTATTAAACGTGCCAACCATGCGGAGAATGAACCCAATTTAACCTCCTATGTAAAAGTTCACTCAACGGCAATTACGCTCGTTTGTAATTACGTGTAAGAAATCTAGCGTTTCCATGAGAACCGACTTTGGGGATTCCACTAATTAATCATTGAAAATCGATAAAAGCGACCATTGGTGAAATTAATGAGGAAGACATCCATTCCAAGTAAACATCAGCATATAGGTACAATTGTTTCAGGCCTACGCAAGGCATTTTCAAAGAAGCTTCGAAACACGATTCAATTTCATCTCTTTAGCGAGTCTTGGGGGCACCGAACCAATCCCGAAAAAGGGGCAATCTTTGTATTTTCTTTTGAAAATTGTCGTTCCAAACACGATAATAGTCATTTTCAATTTACTTGAATTTTTATTATGACCTATTCGATATTTCACAGACAAATCTAGTTGAAATTATTACAATTTTTTTAATAAAAGACCTATTCGATTTTTTAGTTTAATTTTGGTAGTTCACAAATTCGATAGATGCAAAATTATATAATCAACCCAAATCTAAAAATATGAATACATGTCTATTCCAATTTTGTACGAAAACTGCTGATACTTAATATGTCATGACTGGGCCAAGTATTTACTGTTAAAATATGAAAAGTAAGACGCTTTCTGATATACGAATTTAACATCGAGGTCGAGAAAACTCGATTCATTTTGAGTAGCGATCGAGCAATGGCTGGACGTGCTGAAAAGCAAATTTTTATTTTATTTACTTTAAGTAAGTTACTTTTTATGTTTTCAATGAAATTATAAATTTTTTATCAAATCTCTGTTGACCACAACAAGTCGATAATCTTTATTCGAGAAACACTTTTCAAACATTTATTGGTTTACGCTTTTTCATGCTGCTTATTAACAAAAAATGAAAGTATTGGAAAATTAACAAAAACAATCAATCAAGCACCGTAGTGGCTGCATATAAGTTTATTTAAAAAAAAAAACAATGGTTTATTTAAAGTATTCGATAATCGAGATTTTGCCCCATTTATCTATAGCCCTCATTCATTTTTTAGGGGGTGTGAGGGGTGATGAGGGGAAAGAGTCGGAACTATATTTCCTCTTGATTTCCGTCAGTATCTATAAAATGTTTCAAGAAAAAAAATCCCATATAGATCGAGATTATAATTATCATTGAAACTTCCACAATGAGGTTTCTCGATCATGATAAGTTGAGCCCAAATAAGGAAAAGAAAGATTACCTTACATCCTTACCCACACGACAGAAAAATAATAACGATCATTAACATCAGGGTAGGTAACATTAAAGTATGGCCAAATACAAGGTTGGATTCATTTCAAAAGAAAAAAAAAACATATTACAAAACATAATTTCATTCATATACGTTCAGGTCTGCGCGCGTAATTCGTTGACAGATAAGGCCTACGGGTCAGTACTAGATATCTTCTTAATTAATTTTGATTAGGACCTTGGGATTAATTATGGATTATGACGATGTCCCGATTTCTACCGTTTAGCATGAGTCAGTGTGAAGTATATGAGGTCATTATCATTAAATGCATTACGTAATATCGAAGCACACTCCCATTCACAATTGCAGTCGGTGCACCGTACCGAATGACGTATATGCGTATTCCAGGTCAAGTACGTATAGCTAGTCACCGAATATCCTTGTTTTAATTTGCTGTAAATTGTGGCCTTCTAGGCAAGTCCACCCCAACAAAACGTTGATTTGAATAAAAAGAGATAAATCGAAATAGCATGACACTGAAAATTTCATCAAAATCGGATGAAAAATAAGAAAGTTATGACATTTTTAAGTTTCGCTTGATATCGGAAAAAATATGCACTTCCCGGTCGTTATGCAAATGAGGAAGTGACTGACTATTTCCTTTGTATTTTATTGTATGAAATATGAAATATTCAATTTTTTTCCTCATTGTCCTGTGAAACAAAGTTTTATTTCTCCCCGAACGTGTGGAATTACAATTGTTCAACATTTTATGGTTCAGTCAAGTTGGCCCTTCTTGTCAAATCTGTAAAAATTGAAATATTGTGTAATTCAAACCATAAGAACAAAAGAAAAAGTGAGTGAGGGATGATCATTGATTCTCTCGTTTGCATGTGACTAAATAATTGTGAGAAACAAACGATATTTCAAAATGTCATAACTTTTATATTTTACATCCGATTTTGATGAAATTTTCAGCATTGTGCTTGTCGGAAATTTATCTATTGATTCAAATCAAAACTTTTTCTGGGGTGGACTTGACCTTTAATACACAAACCAAAAGTGAATGATATTAATGCTTTATTCTGATATCTTATAATACCATGTTTTAAACAGATGGGAAATAAATTAATACACGTGTAAATTGATAAATTAATGAAAAAGACAGGGAAATGAATTGATAAACGATACATCAACTCATATACATGCGGAAATAATTATGTCGATAATTAATTTTGAATAATCAATCATTCAAACTAATATATACGTCAATCCTTAATTCTTCCAGATTACTGTCTTGATATATCACAGCAAATACTGTGGTGTTAACCGGTGTACATCTAGGACCACACCAGTTATTTTACACCGGTGTTAAATTGGTGGTGTTAGCTTTACACCTATAGGTGTTATTACAACACCTTTTGTTGTTACATTTGCACTCTTTGGTGTTATGTTTAATCTCTAGGGTGTAATTTCAACACCTCAGGATGTGGTCCTCTATTAACACCAATTGGTGTCAGTTTTAACACCGCAGTTTTTACAGTGACAGATTATCGAAGACCGATTGATAATGATGCATGACAGGACAAGGTTAATATCTAAGATCTCATACGATGACATAATTAATGAGCAATGTGTGGTTACATTATAAGTTATTATTTTCGACCCATATTATCTACCCCATTATTTTGATTGTACACCGGTCCTTCCATTACCATATAGGCACTGGTCACATTAAGGATAAAAAATTATGTGCACTGATGTATATGCATATGTCTCGATTGTTTTTGTTTGTGTGATTATATTACAATGTCATTGTTATAATTCACTTTTTTTCAGTTTAGGAAATGAAATAAACGAATTTGAATTTGAAAAAAAAATGAGCTCGGGACGTCGAGATGAGAGTATGTAAGGACAACCACATCCTTTCATTTTTCTATAGAGACGAAAAAAAAAAGCAGATTATAATACGGAGAAAGAAAGGAAATGAGGTTCAAGAATAGATAATAATAATGGGGGAAGTGCTTAATTGCACGGGAGTGCAATATATGAAATCAGGCCGACTCCTTTTTGCATGTTATAAAATGATAACGCGAATTTGCCATTTAGTATTATTGTCCACCCCCTCCTTCACCTCAAAAAAAATAACCTGAAGCCCCAACCCAATTATGACACTGAAAGAGAATTTTATAGGAAGTCCAGATTCGAATTCAGATACCTTTTTCATGAGAACATGCAGATTACGTAATAGCAAGACCGACCTTTTGAGACAAGCTCGTGTTAGAATTAGCACCACGCGAGCCCGTTGCCACGGTAATACGGAACGGCCATACTTCCGGGTTTCTCACACGTTCGTATTCTGTATAATCCGAGCCCCGGGGCCCGTTGCAGAAAGAGTTGCGTTTAATCGCAAGTCAAAAATGCGCGCTGTTGATTGGTTGAAAATCAAGTTACGCGTGATTTTTAGAGTTGCGATTGATTGCAATTCTTTCTGCAACAGGGCCCCGAGCTGATAATAAGGCTAAAGTCATCTAGAGTAAATTAACCGAAGAAAATGCTTAAAATTTCATCAAACCCGATGGCAAATTACGAAATCTGTGAATTTAAAAGTTAAACAACATTTGTTAAAAACATTAATCAGCTGGGTGGGTGATGTCACGTACTCACTTTCTTCTAGCTGTGTCATTACATGAAAACATAATTATTTCGTTTTTTCATACAGGTATTTTGACAGATTATGTCTTCCTTATAACAAAATATTTGCAGCAATAAATATCTAATGTATCAAATCAGTGGTCAGTTCATTTTCCAACATCTTGGTGGTCAAAATTTGAATAAACATCATTTCATACAATAGGATAAATAATAAGTTTGGATATGACGTCATCAGCATGTTTATTGCCTATAATGCATAAGACACGCATAGAACTGTTGTATCAAAAGAATGATGCAAAGCAATGTCATCACTTTGTTGTTCCTTTACCTATTTTGATGAAATTTTCAGTGTTTTTGTTTTTCTGATTTTACCTTATTTGTTCAAATCATATCATTAACAGCCTGGAGTATCCCTTTACGAAAATGCGTAAAATTTGGGTGTGTATTTTTACAGGCCTTAATTGTCATTGTGGAAAAGTGTGGGGGTCATCCACCCGATATTTTTTTTAGTCTTAATCCCTGCCTACCCATGAATCACCTAAATAGTTGGTTTTCTAAAAAATGAAAAATCTCAAAGCAGGGGTAATTGTTTCCGGGATTTATGGGGTTTCATTTTAAGAAATAGTTATATAGAGATTATCCTATTTAAGCCGTGCATTAAAAGATATTTTGTGACCACAAAGAGCCCTTCCGACTCCTACATCCTTTTTCTATTAAAGGATTTCAATATCATTCACTCACTGGCGTATATATGGGGGGGGGGGGCGCTTGGAGCCATACCTGGATGAAAGAAGGAAAGATGGTGAAATATATTACCATTTTCTGAATAGTTTGTCAAAATCTATCCCAAAAATATATTTTATAATAAAAGGGTTTTATGCTAGCTCGCTTTGCTCTCTTTGCAGCTCTATGAATAAGAATAAAAAAAAAATTATTCCATACGCCATGTCTGGCCCTCATCAAATAATGTCCCAATTCTTCATCTACACGCTCTTAACCCCTTCCTCTGTCTCTGCCCCCCTTCCTTCTTTCACTGCAAAAACTCCGGTGTTGATTTAACACCAGTCCGTAATCTATTATGTCCACACCAGAGAAGTATTGAAACAACACCAGTTTGGAATCAAATCGATGCTGTTTTAGTACTAATTGGTGTTGTATAAACACTTTTCTGGTGTTAGACCGAAACGAAACTGGAGTTGTTTCAATACTTCTCTGGTATGGACATACATAGATTCCGGGCTGGTGTTAAATCAACACCGGAGTTCTTGCAGTGTTTCATTTTCCCCTTCCTTCCCACATTTTTTTTAGATTTGTGTATTTCTTTCGGTTAATTATTTCCTTTCCCCGTTAGCCCCCTCACCTCCCCCTCTCATCCTTTCCCCTCGATCTCTCCACTTACTCATGCCTCGGTCACATCTCGCTTACGGCGACCGTACAGCGAGTCGAAAGCAGCTGTTTATTCATCTTTATTCAAACCACCTAATGTAGCTTGCACAAAAATGTTAAATGATTATTTTCGACTCGCCGTACGGCCGCCGTACAGCAAATGTGACTGAGGTATGACGTGTTTTATAGTCCAATGTCGTGTGCGGATCGCGGGAAGCGCTTCCGTTTGCATGATCATTATAAGAACCCATCCAACATCCTCCTCATCCCCATTCTCCATCACCAGCCGATCCCAGCGAGCACGCATCACATCGGTCCCCGGCCTACCAATTAAACGCGGCCTTCGCTCTTGTTAAATTAACACTCCAAAAGAACCGAACAATATAATACTCCACAAGAACCAAACATTCACCCACAGCTATCGGACACCGACGTTACATTCACATTGCAGTTGAAACAAAATCATCAAACTATTTTATAACTTTTTTTTCGTCCGAGTCGTTGTCGAGTAATTGTTCAGATTTTTCACCAGTTTTCCAGAGCATCCAAACAGTTGACAATTGAAGTGAGTATATAACATCTTTTGTGTTCGTTTATAAATAAAACAATAAAAATGCATGCATTGTTGATTCCTCATTATGTATTGATACTCGTTTTAGTTATTTACATTCTTAACTTTTACTATCACATATTGTCATATAAACAAGTGATTTATCAGGCTTTGAACAGTTGAATATTATTATGCTTGTTTGTGTACACAGATACCTATTTTAGATGTTAACTATATAATTTTGATAATCTATTTATGCTCCTTTCGCGTTGCTGTTATTGTTGAGATGTAAATGAAATGAATCAACTCTTTGAAAACCGTTGATATTATGATGATAATATCGATTAGCATATCCCTCTATCTAGCCATATGTATGAAAGGTTCACTAAACATTAACGTTTACGGTACAATCGAGGCATTTCATATGCGACTTTGTTGTTATATTTACTTTGATTTAGCTACATTGTAAATAATACTGGGTAAAACTTTTACCATCACGAAGGTAATTATTGGGTGAAAAAACAGGGTGTCCAACCAATTTTGGGCAGTATTTTATCAAATGCGGGAAGCATAATTTCAAGTAAGGTTTAAAATAAGCAGCAATTACTTTAAAATTGACACAATTTTTATCACACTAGATAAATAAAAATGCCCAATGTTGGTTGGACACATAATTACCCTCATGGAGCACTTTTACCCAATATTTTTTAGAGTGTAATACTATGTGAACCAGAGTTAAATTGTGTGTTTTGTAGTTGACGTTGTGTGCGTCGAACGAAATGATGATGTGTAAAGTGTTGCGGCGATTTAAAATGTTGCGGTCAACATGGTCAACAAACTATATTCATTTCATTTCATTCCATTCGTTTATTTCCATTTTCAACAATTACAGTTTCTTCTGTACATGTTGACATATATAAATAAAAAAACATATTTCAAATATTCCTGTACAGAAAATTATATTCAGAAAACTGGGTGTATTATCGTTGTCATTTAACCCAGTACTGAGCCAAAAATTCTGAGGTGTTAATAAGGGCCCGGGTATAAGGGACATAATTTCTATAAACTGTAATAAAGTTGTGAGCGAGCAAAAAATTGACCTTTTAAATACAAGAGTCAAATTGGGGATATATTTTGATATGATTTATATCCAGAGATATATTCACCGCTATTGTCCTCCCTTTTCTTTCCTTTTTTTCTCTTGTTCAAAAAACATATGGGGGTGGTGGCTGCCAATAAGCCCCCCCCCCCCCGTCTGCACGGCAGTGATTTCACCCTACAAAATGATATGAAAATTACAAGGTCTAAAAAGCTTTTTATTACTATTATTATTTATTTCGGCAATGAAAAGTATAAGAAATTGGTACAGTGTAGTACAACACATAATAAACATAACAGAGTACAGTTTGAGCACCCACTGGACTGCCAGGGTCATTTTTTTTGTTGAAAAAATACTGATTTCAGATTCCGTGGACATTAGTCATTATACTCAAACTTTCACTTCGTTCATTACCGCGGACCCAAAATGCCGCATTCTCACCGCAGCCGTGATCAGAGCCGACATTAATTGTGATCGACTCAATACGTAATTCAAATTAATACAATCGTGTTATCCGAACTGGACTATCGTTTCTTTAGTGACTGCGGCATGGGCGACTCGGACACAAAGCAATGCCAATCATCTGACATGTGAGCTAAGAAAGAAACCACAGTTGGGAGTAAAAGATGGATTATCTCTTGATAATTGGAATAAGATGGAATACTTGACATTATAGATGTCAATGGGAGAAACTGTTGTTGCTTTAGATGATGATGTCAATGTTGACTCAATGGCCCGTATTCTGAAGTCGGGTTTAACTTAAACTCAGGTTTAAAGTTGTGGTTTAAGTATGGAAAGCCAAAGTATCAACATTTTTATTAAGTTGTATGTTTCTTATGTTTACTGTGCTCTTTCCTGATTCATCGATGGTGAAGGCAATCATTTATTTATACTTCCTACACAAATGTAAATGATTTGAGAGCCGAATGAGCTGAAGTATGATGTCTCTACTGTTAGTGATTATGTAACAATTGGCTGTCCATACTTAAACCACAACTTTAAACCTGAGTTTAAGTTAACCTGACTTCAGAATACGGGCCAAAGATTGAGGAAAATCATTGGTGTGTTGTTGTTGTTTTTTACTTTGCTTTAGGGCCTAGCTAATTCTATATGCAAATCAGTAATACATTGTGTCTTATGGTGGGAATCTGTGTGTGTGTGTGTGTGTAGAACAAAATATTATGTGTAGAGTAAAGTGATTTAAAATCTTTATAAATCATCGATAATAATAAATAAAAATGTATGCGTTTGCTCTCTTGGTAAAAGAAAAGCACTCATTGCCAAAACATTACACGTTTCCAAACCTCCAATCGTATAGGAGAAAACGGTAAGATTAGTTCCAGAGCCTCCTGAAACATTCTGTACCAGATTAAGGCCAATCCCCCCCGCCCGTCAGGCGATGAAACCATAAGTAATTTTAAACCAATTATTATTGAAGAAAAGATTAAATGCTTGGGGGAATAACTATTATGTTATCGATTTTTCTTCCGAAAGTTCATTACTCTTCCTGAGCATGATTTCCATTTATCCGAACCTATAGAGCCTTTCATCACGGAGTTTTTATGTCTATTTCACAACACATAAAGTCTTGTTCCCCCATCCAACAAAATGCTGTCGACTCCGGGAACAATTTTCCATCCTGCTTTCAAACGAGCTCAAAAGTGATGGCACTTCTCTTCATATGTGCATGGCCGCTCTCTGCGTACCCTCTTGTCGAGACCCTGTCGGCTGCTTTCCGAGCGAAGCGAGGGATGATAGCGAAGCAGTGCGCTAGCCAGGCCTAATTTGCTTCGCGAAATAGGAAATCTCTCGCTTCGCTCGGGAAGCAGCCGCCAGGGCCTCGACAGGAGGCTACCCTCTGCGGTGCCTTTGCATTAATTAAAAGCTACATCCCTTCAAGATCCTCGTATTCCTCCACTTCCACCTCTCTCGCCCCCCCCCCCAAAAAAAAGTTTCCAAAACCTGGGGGAAAGATCATTTATCCACTCTAAGTCATAGAGCAGTCTTCCTGAAGACATTGAAACGTTCTTCACGTCCGAAAAAAACTACCTAAACATTTCTCTTAATTTCTTCCTATAATTTCCTGTAACATTTCTTCAAAAACGCCTTGAGCACTCTTAGAATGGATTTAAGGTCGGAAAAAAAGAATAAGTAAGGCTTCCTCCTATCAAAAGTTGTGGTCAGTGCAATTCCTTACGTCAATCCTCTAAAAAATAAAATAATAATAATAAAGTCGTCATGAAGTGCCATTTTTCCTTTTTTCCTCAGTTTAACTGTATTTTGGAAGGGAAAGTGAATTTCGTTTTTATTTGAGTAATTACTCTCTTTTAAAAATTCAATTGGAATTAGGAATAATGACGTTCGTTTTTTCAGTTTGACAAAAAAGTTTTTAAAGTGATGAATCGAGCTTAGTCATTTAAATTGAGATTGCATGCTTTTGGTCCTTATAACAAACAGATTTGTGATTTTTCTATTTGGTTATTTGAATTCATTTATACAAAATATAACATGATCAGCATATATAGCCCTTTTCCATATGGAATTGAAAATGAATATACAGTGCGTCCCAGAAAAAACGAAACCGAGATTTAGCGATCATTTATCATTACTTAATCATAAATATTATAGCCAAATGACCTACCAATTTAAAGCTTAGAATCTCCTCTTTCATCTGATATTACTTAGATTATTTCTCATTCACGCATGAGTGAGCAAATGCAATTTGAAGAAAGGATATCAAAATCTCATTTGGCGGGGGGTATCTGCGTTTCAAAAAGAAACCCACATTTTTGAAAAGTTCAATATCTCCTCTTTAATTTGATACCTAAATTACAGAAAATGGTCACGAAATAACAAAGTTCTGGTCATTTGAAATAAGGCTTGAATTTCAATAATTTCATAAAATGAAGAGGTTCTCCAGGATGGCTTTCAAACTCTCTCGACACTCTGTTTTGTTGACGATCAGCCATGCATTAAATCTTTTGTTCACCATCGAAAGCTTCTGTGGGAAACGTTTCTCATGAAATTATGGAAATGCAAGCCTTATTTCAAATGAACAGAACTTTTTTATTTCTTGACCATTTTTTGTAATTTTGGTACCAAATTAAAGAGCAGATATTGAACTTTTCAGAAATGTGGTTTTCTTTTTGAAACCCAGATAACCCCGCCAAATGAGTTTTCGGTATCCTTTCTTCAAATTGTTTTTGCTCGCTCATGCGTGAATAAGAAATAACCTAAGTAATATCAGATGAAAGAGGAGATTCTAAGCTTTAAATTGGTAGGTCATTTGTCTATTCTATTTATGATTAAGTTATGATAAATGATCGCTAAATCTCGGTTTCGTTTATTCTGGGACGCACTGTATAGGAGGTCAAACGGAATAAAAAATCATCAATTATTTATACAACAAATTACACAATCATTACACGTAACAATTACATAAATGACAATTGAAAATTCATTACAAATTACAAGAAAACAATATATTACTCTGACTGTATAAGAAACAAAATTAGGCATAAAATGATTTTAAAAAATGTTTATAAAGTGAGCGAAGACGAAGAATAAAATAATTAGAATGACATAAGCAATACGACATGATAAATTGCAATGTCGGCCTAAAAATAATAACAACCAAAATAATTAAATGACTGAATAATCTTCATTTCTGTTGCTCATTATAAAGGATACAAGTCCGTTCCCTTCCAAGACAATCCGAGTCAATCAGTACGAGGTCGCATAAGTGTTCGAGGTCGTCAGGTAGACTACCTTCCAAGATCAACGTTATCAATCCATTCGTGATCGAGGTCGACATTCATCCCCCTCCTCCTCCTCCTCATCATCATGTCACTAAGAAGAAAAGAATCGCTCAGAGGGGAACAGAAACGCCTCGTCAACATGACTCATGCCAAGAGCTTTGATGCAGCGGTAGGATATATCCCTTATATCTTAATCTACTTGATTGTTATATTTATTTCGCATGCATGAATAAAGAAATAAAATCTTGTTCTTGTTTTAGTTTGAATTATTGCCGTCATATTGTTTTCATTTTATTATCCCTTCCTCTTTATCTTTCACTTTCTATTCCTATCTCAATCTTCATCTTCATTTAGTCATCGTGTTAAAATCTATGTTTTTGTTATCGTTTTTAATATTATCGTTATTGTTATCATTTGTTAATATCGTTACAACATTACTGTTTGTGTGATTATGATTAATTATATCATTAATATTATTATCATTATCATAATTATGTTCATGGTAATGGTAATGGTTTATCGAATAATTTATGCGCAGCAAGAGGCTGAATTGCAGAATCTTTTTACAAGACAAAAACATGAATATAAACATGATAATAATACATTCAGTAATTACAAAATGCTTATCATATCAAAGTAGTACAATCTCTAAAAACAAACTTGCCTGATCAGATGAGTACGAGTTGGGTATCATGCATTATTTAAAAAAAAACAAGTATAGAAACACACTACAAGAGATTGTTGATTATTTTTGATATTTTAAAGCACGCTTGTCGTACTCATCAAGTTAAACTACGATTCGATTAAGCTACTATTATCATTATAATCACTACAGTGTTATCGTTTATATCGCCAGTAATATCAGGATCCTGTTGCATAAAAGCATGGGCGGAAATCCCAGGGGGGACAGGGGGACGTGTTCCCCCTACTGAAAATAGTAGGGGGACACAATATCAAATGTCCCCCCTACTATTTTGGGTCTTTAGTGATGCTAAGAAATATATCACTCAAAATGTGAATAAAACGTGCGTTTTCGAACGAGAAGACCTTTTTTTTTTTTGCTTGTCAAATATCTTTTCGTCGAAATGACCTTAAATTTTAGGTAATAGCCTTTTTTTTGTGAAATTTTCCAGACCCTTGTCCCCCCTACCTTTTGGGAGAGATTTCCGCCCATGCATAAAAGTTACCATTATGGTAACTTTGCCATCCAATTGTAACTTGTCTGGCATCCTTGATTCTGATTGGTTGGTGATCAACGTTACCATGGTAGTTACCATTGGATGGTTACCATAATAGTAACTTTTATGCAACGGGGCTCAGGTTGATTAATAATGGACATCCATCCATGTGCCATCCATCCATTCATTCATCTAATATAATTATTATCATTATTATATTTGTATTTTGTTATCTTTTGGGACTCCTGCCATTTACAAGCTTTTTCAAAAAAGATTTCAACAGGTGTTCCATTTTCCATTTATTTCTTTCACTTACAAGTTGCTATGCTTATATATTTGATCTATTTTTTTTATATACATGTGTATATAAACTGTACATATTGATGTTTTTTAATGGAAAAGAATGAATGAATTGCATTTAATGTATTCTTTCTTATTGTTTTAGGACCGTTATTCCTTGCTGAGAAGAATGTCATCATCCGATGTCTTGACGAACACACCGATGATCTTCTCTATCAAGAATGAATTAGGCAATCTAGCAAAGGTTCTTAAACTGTTTAAGGTATGAATATTCCCCCTCCTCTATCCTTCTTATTACCCCCTCCCCTCCTCCTCTCCCTCCTCCTTCTTCTTCCTTGTCTTCTACCTCATCACCATCTTCTTCTTCTTCTTCTTTGTCTTCTACCTCATCACCATCATCTTCTTCTTCTTCTTCTTTGTCTTCAACCTCATCACCATCTTCTTCTTCTTCTTCTTTGTCTTATACCTCATCAACATCTTCTTCATCATCATCATCACCATCATCATCTTCTTCATCATCCTTTTCTTTATCAGCGCAGTTGAGTATTATGCATATAGTAACTGCGATATATATATGGACATATTATTATCATCATCATCATCATCCTCAACCTCCTCCTCGTCATCATCATCATCACCGTCATCACCACCACCACCATCACCTCCACCACCACCACCACGACTGCCGCCACCCATTCTCCCTCTTTTAGTTATAACGTACCTTTCTTTAGTTTATGATTGTTACACGCGTGTATGGCTAGAATACAACCACCTCAAAATAATCGACTGTTCTTTCCATAATCCAAATTATTATTATCATTTTTTTTACAGGAAAATGACATCCGGGTACTTCATATTGAGTCGAGGAAAGCCAATGGAAAGGGCTCAGAACTTGAGATATTCGTTGATTGTGAGGGCAAGAAGAAGATGTTGAAAAACGTCATGGCTTTTATGAAGGATGCCATGTTGTTGACAGAGGTCATGACCCCACCTTCTAACACTTCGACCAATAAGAAGGAGACTGACAATAATGGTATGCGTTCATTTTTTTACTAACTAAAATGAATTAAATAAATTGATCAATTAGTATACTAGTATTATAAATAACTTATTCATTACAGTATATTCGCTTGTTTAGATCATATTATATTTTTTCATCTTATTCTTTAATTAATTAATTTATCCATTTACTTACTTATTCAACTATCTGTCCACGTTGTAATTTGTTTATTCAAATTCAAATTCAAATTCAAATTTATTTTCATTCTTCAAAATGATACAAATAAGTACAAGATAGATTGATTCAATTTGAATAAACAATAGCATGAACAAAATTCAATATTGGAAAAAAAATACATATTTGAAATTAATTTAAATATAAATTAACATACATGTCAAGTCAAATCAATACAATCAATATCATTAAATATAATTAAATCAATGCAATTATATATCATAAGAAGAATGGAGGGGTCCACTGAAAAGCACAGCTTGTATAATGTGTACCCCTCAAAAATAGATACAAGGAATATAGAAATATACGTAAAGTAATACATGAAAATAACGAAAAGGCAAATAATAATAGTAAATGACACGAAACAACACAACACAGGAACATGAGGTGGACAATAGGACGATTAAAACTGCCTAGAATATAGAAAGAAAATAGAGATAGGGAGAGGGATGCTAAGCTAATTTGCTGCATATATATATTATGTCTACACACATACATATATAATAAACACATACATATACATACACACACATACACATACATATACACACATACACACACACCCTCACACACACACCCATATACAATACACCATTGCACACGCACACACACACACCCACCCTCACTCGGACATACACACATACAATATAAAAGGTACAATATAATGTATAGACAAGCTATAACTTTTATATTTCAAATTTTATGTATAACTGGAAAAAAAATGAAATAAAAAATAATAATAAGGCTTTATGTTCTGTAAAAACATAAATAGATTAGCAAAAAATGCTACAAAATTTCAGTTTAAATAGTGAATATAATTCATTAGGAAATAAGGAGCATAAATTTTAATTTGTTTTTAAAGGAGAGTAAAGAACGGGCATCTTTAATCTCATCGTCAAGGGAATTCCAAAATCTTGGACCTGTATATAAATAAGTATTTTGTGCTAGATGCGTTCTGAGGAGGGGCAAGTGATATTCATTTGACTGCCTGGTGGGATAGTTATGGAGGGATTGGTTTTGGTGAAACATAGAGTCAAATATGCGTGGCAACGAATTATTTTTGTATCTATACATGAATTGACCTAATTGAAATAAATATAATTTTTTTATTTTCATGATTTTATGTTCCAGAAACAATTGATCTGTATGAGAACGAACTGGTGCATTACATACAATTCGGAGTGTTTTCTTTTGTAAAATTAGTATTTTGTCCAATAAAGAATTATGGGTATTTCCCCATGCTCATATTCCATAATTAAGGTACGGTAAAATCAAGGAGGAATATAACATGAGTAATGTGACCGGAGGAAAATAGTGTTTTAACTTATTAATTACACCAATATTACGAGATAATATTTTGCTCACATTAAGAACGTGGGGTTTCCAAGAAAGCTTATTATCAACTGTAATTCCTAAAAATTTAATTTGGGAAACACATTGTAAAGGTGTATCATCAAAGATAATGTCAGAAGGTAAAGATTCAATAGAATTACTAAATATCATATATTTGGTTTTGTTTAAATTAAGAGATAGTTTATTGGCGCGTATCCATTGAGTCAAATTAAGCAGTTCCAAATTCATGATCTGAACTAGAGTTTCAGGGTTTTTGTGAGCAAAAAATACATTGGAATCATCTGCAAAAAGAATGAACGAAAGAATGTCAGATGATCTGTGAAAATCGTTAATGTAAATAATGAATAAAAGAGGCCCTAATATACTACCTTGTGGGACACCACAATTAATGACATGTTGATCAGAGATATGATTATTTAAATAAACATATTGTTTTCTATTTTTAAGGTAATTCCTGAACCACTCCAAGGCAATTCCACGTATTCCATAATGAGAAAGCTTGTAAAGTAAAATGTCATGGTTAATAGTGTCAAATGCCTTGGAGAAGTCCAGGAATATACCAATTAGATGCGAATGATCATCTAAAGAATGGGCTACTTTATGCACAAAATTTAAAAGAGCGTGGATAGTGCTATGTTTTTGTCTAAAACCAAATTGGAAGTTACTGAATATATTATTGATTTTAAGAAATTTAGTTGTTCTAATAAAAATTAATCTTTCTAAAATCTTAGAAAGAGAAGAGAGCAAGGATATAGGACGGTAGTTACCAGCATCAAGCTCGTCTCCCTTTTTAAATAAGGGAATAACTTTCGCAAGTTTCATTTGTTGAGGAAAAATACCACTTAAAATAGATTTATTCAATATATGTGTCAAGGGCTCAACAATAGACGATATGGTTCCTTTTAATATAAAATTACTTATGTCATCATGACCAGCACTGTGTTTATTTTTTAAGGAGGAAACAATATCGGTCACTTCATAAATAGTAGTCGGATAGAAGAAAATGGAATTGGCATTAGGTTGTCCCAAGAATTTAGAAAAATGCTTATTAGATTGTGGAATTTTTTGTGCCAAATTTTCCCCTATCGTAGAAAAGTATGAATTTAAAACATTGGCGATTTCTGTGGGATCTTCTATATTCCGATTATTAAATCTTATTTTAGTAATATTTGATTTCTTTTTTGAAATATTCAAAGCTTGCTTAATAACTTTCCATGTGTTTTTCATATCATGTTTATATCGTTCTAATGGAATCGAGTAATATTTCTTTTTTTCTGCACGCAAGACTTTTATTAATGTATTTTTATAAGAAGTATACTTGATTTTTGAATGTTCATTCTTCTTTCTTTTGAATTTATAGTACAGTCGGTTTTTTTTATTAATTGAGCGCAAGAGGGAGTTAGAAATCCAGGGAAGTCTTGGTGATGTTTTATAATTAACTCGATTATCATTCTTTTTAGGAATATGATCATCTAGATGTTTTTTAAAAATACTTAAAAAATTGCCTAAAGATAAATCGACATCGTCAGTGTTATAAACGCGAGACCAGTCAACTCTATCTAAACTGACACCAAGACTAGCTAATTTTTCTGGGGTGGCCCTACGTCTAGCTGGTATGGGATATACTTTATTTAAGGAACATTTAAGATTAAAAAATGACATAATTGGATAATGATCAGTAATATCAGAAAGGACTATTAACGATTCTGGGGGTGGTAATGAGTTACATAGAATATTGTCAAGGAGAGTGGCTGAGTGATTACTAACACGCGTAGGTTTAGAAATTAATGGCAAGAACGAGGCTGAGTAAAGTGTTTCAAGAAACTCATGTGAGAAATTGTTGTTAGCATGTTTTAATAGATCGATATTAAAATCGCCCATTACAAATACATCTTTGTTGACAAAACTAGCATTACTCAGAATAGATGTTAAAAATTGAAGGAAATCATTATTGTTTGAGTTTGGGGGTCTATAAATAATTCCAACTATTATATTTTTGCTATGAGGAATAGAAATTTCAATAAATAGTGACTCAATAAACTCATTCATAAAATTAAGTTCGTTTAGGACAGTGAATTCAAAATTAATGGAAAGATAAAGTGCTACGCCCCCACCCAACTTTTTTGATCTGTTATTAACAATAAAATCATATCCATCTATTGCGTAAGGTAAATTTGTGTCTGTGGAAAGCCAAGTTTCGGTCAAGCCAATAACTGAGAAAGAATTTTTATTTTGGTTGTCTAAAAGAATCTGAAGGTCTTCAAAATGTTTACTTATGCTTCTGATATTCATATGCAGTAAGGAAAATGAGTTTTTAGAATTTTTTTTTTGTTACTTCTTTTAATTGTAATTGAGTAATGTATTTCGAGGAGGGAATTGGAAGTGAACATTGATTAGAATCATTGGCATAATTTAACTCCTCAGATGATAGATTAAAGTTATCTGCAAAATTATTATCATATGAGGCAGAAGAGGTATCAAAGTCACTGGATTCTCTATCAGATGAATCATTATCATAAAAATTGAAAGAGGAGTTATTTGTATCAACCATTTAAAAAATTTATCAAAACAGGAGAAGCATAAAACATTAATAAATTGTGAGGAAGATGGAATAATCCAGCACTTCTTAAGCAGCATCTCAGCAAGCATCTGAAGAAAGGAAAAATGGAGATAGTCAGGCAAGAAGACAGATACAAACACAACACAGAACAAACATGAAATACTCTCATTTAGAAAAAAGTAACAAACGAAAACACAAATAGTATCTCTCATCTTTGGAGGTGTATCATGCGGTGCTCCAGCACCGCATGAAAATAAGAACAACCTTTGTGTATTCATTCATCTAATCATTCATCCACCAATCGACCCTTCCTTGCTTTTTCATCCATCAATTTATTCCTCTCATCTCCATTCATCCATCCATAAATAAATAAATAAATAAATAAATAAATAAATAAATTCATTCATTCATTCATCCACCCACCCACCCATCCATTCATCCTTCCATCCATCCACAGACTCAACCACTCACCCACCACCCCACCCATCTATCCGTCCATCCACCCACCCACCCACCCACCCACCCATCCATCCACCCATCCATCCACCCACCACCCATCCATCCTCCCATCCATCCATCCATCCACACCTACCATCCATCCACCCACCACCCACCCATCCATCCATCCATCCATCCACCCAACCATCCATCCATCAACCTATCTATCCATCAATTAATTAATGCATTCATTTATTCATTCATCCATTCACTCATTCATTTATTCACTCATTCATTCATTCTTTCTTTCATCCATCCATATATCCATTCATTCATTCATTCATCCATCATTCTTTCCATCATACACCTATCCATCCATCCATTCATTTAATGATTAATTAATTCAATCATTCATTTTTATTATAGTTTATTTCATTTTTTCACAGCAGGATGGAAGAACAAAGTGCCTGATTTTCCTCGCAATATCTCATCCATCCATTCATCCATCTGTCCATCCATCCATCCATCCGATCCATCCATCCATCCATCCATCCATCCATTCATTCATTCATTCATTTATTTATTCATTCATTCATTCATTCATTCATTCATTCATTCATTCATTCATTCATTCATTCATTCATCCATCTGTCCATCCATCCATTCATTCATCCATCCATCCATCCATCCATTAATTAATTCATTATGATATGTTGTTTCTTTTTTCACAGCAGAATGGAAGAACAAAGTGCCTGATTTTCCTCGCAAAATCTCAGACTTGGATAAAAGTGCTAACAGGGTATTAACATACGGGCCGAACTGATGCAGATCACCCGTAAGAAACTTAATCTAATTAGAGCCCCATTTTTTAATTTAGTAACGTTCCAAATTGTCATTTAGTTCCATAAAGAAAAAAAAGCTTATATCCAAGCTTGTTTTTGCAGATCGGAGTTTAGCACTCTTTTCATTTTATATTGTTTAATGTTCACTGACGTAGCCCCAATAATAATGATTGAAATTTTATGGGGGCGGTATGATATCTTAAGTTGGAGGCAATGCAAAATTTCTATAAAAATGCGAGCGCGCGAAGCAAGAGAACCCCCAAATTATGATTGTTTTTATTTTGTTTTTCTACGATTAGTTCCATGATAAAGATAAATGAATGGTAATGGCAAAACAACATCAAAAGAGTCACAAGAGAAACAAAGGAAACAATATTACGCGCGAAGGGCTGGCGGGATTGACTAAGGAGTCGTCAGTCCCATTGAACTTGCGTCATCATTGTATTCATTACCCGGGAGCTTAGGGTCTTCTCTTCGTAGTAAATTACCATGAAGATCACCATGTCTAGCAATGCACGAAGACGTGGATGATGCATCGCTCATCATGTCATTTAAGCGGCAATCTGAGTGATATTTATATTACATATTATTTCTTTCTGGTAATCATTTTCTTCACTAATCACTCTTTCCTATATTTCGCGATGTAAATTAAATGAGTGCCTCTTTGCTCTTTACAACATTATGTGGTTAATATTTCTCATGCTTTTTTAAAACTTTTTTTTTTCATTTCAACCCTCGTCTCCCCTCGTGCATTTTGTCTTGCAGGGATTCAAAGACAACGAATATAGACAACGGCGGAAAGTCTTCGCCGATATTGCTTACAAATACAAACAGTAAGATTTGATATCGCATGTTATCATATGGAATAGGGCGTTAATCGTGGCTGTGATTGGTCAATTATCTGTGTCACGTGTTATTGTTCTTTGTCAAAATATGGAATAGCTGGTGCATAACTTTTGACTGTGATTTGTCAGTTATCTGCGTCACGTGTCATTGCAATTTGTCAAAGTATGGAATAGTGCATCGTGACTGTGATTGGTCAGTTATCTGTATCACGTGTCAGGAATGGGGTATAGTTAGTTATTTACATCACGTGTCAGTGTTAAATTTATTAGTTCATTTTTGCACGCCCGCACCGAGATTATATTCCCGCACAGACATCCCTGGATATTCCTGCAGTTTAAAGCATTTTGATTGGTCCGCCCGGACTCCAAGGACGTTATTCCCATATTTTGATTGGTTGTTTAAAGTCATGACGTCAGTCAGCGCAATCAAATTAGTTTTAATCGTGCATGAAGGGAAGATATACGGGAACGAAAAGAATGGAAAAGCCCTACAAAGTTGTTTATAACATCTCTTTAAATAACATGATAACCGTTTCTTAAACATGTTAACGCGTGACGTAAATCTATATTAAGACATGGGTTTGCGTCATTAAATGCTAGCTCCTTCAACACAGATAATAATTTATTTTGATGAAAACATTATTAAATTTTTCCTGGTGTCGATGTATACACCACTGGTATTAAAGTTAAAGCATCTGAACCTTTCTTTAACAAAATATTTATTGGTTTCCTATCATACAAAATTGCAATATTTTGACAAAATGGTAAAAAAGAAGGAAGCTCCCATCAAAACCACCGAAGAAAAAAATAATAAAAATTGATAAAGATATATTAGGAAACAATATCGACAGAATGATATAAAATATCGGGGCATGACCAGGTGGGTGTTTCATAAAGCTGTTCGTAACTAGAGCGACTTTAGGAATGACTGGTGATCCTTTCTTGTGGTAAATGGTATATTCATTGGCGATGGTTAAGCGCAGAAGAAAGGCTCACCAGTCGTTCTTAAAGTCGCTCTTAACTTACGAACAGCTTTATGAAACGGCCCCCGGGTGGTTATTTCATAAAGTTGTCCGTAAGGCTGTTCGTAAGTTAAGAACGACTCATACGACTGGTGAACCTTTCATACGCGCTAAATAATCACTAATGTCTTCAAAACAAAACACTTTTAAACACGGCTTTCCATTTATTGTAATGATTTGTTTTCACCCCCATCCCTTCTCTTAGACTTATTTGTAATTATGTTATGATTATATCGTTTGTTTACTTTACATGTATTAATATGATTTATTCTATACTTTAGGGGCCAATTTATACAAGCAGTTATGCTTTCTTTGACCCCTCCACGTGTAATATATCTTGTAATGTCAATGATTTGTATATACGTATATTTTTAAATTGTGGAAATAAATTTGAATTGAATTGAATTGAACCAATGAACAATAGTGAATATCATTTACCACAAGAAAGGATCACCATGCAGTCCCCACACAGCAAAAACTGTGGTGTTAACCGGTGTACATAGAGGACCACACCAGTTATTTTACACCGGTGTTAAATTGGTGGCGTTAGTTTTACACCTATAGGTGTTATTACAACACCTTTTGTTGCTACATTTACACTCTTTGGTGTTATGTTTAAGTGTGCTTCCGCTTTCTCTTTTTTTCTCAAAAACATTGCAGTGAGCAACTTTTTAGGAAAAATTATGACATTAAAGGGTTTCCATATTGATGAGTTAATATTGAAATAAGGGAACTTCACAAAATCTCATACAAATTCTTCCACATGCATAAAAACATGTTGTGATCCTTAATATTTTTTATAGAATTTTTGAGATTCCTGAAGAAATGAAAAAAAGAACAAGCAAAATACTCTTAACAAGATTATGTTGCTGGTGATATCTTGAAACAAATCTATTGCAAGGAAATAGTTTTTTTCTTTTTATAAATGTATAATTGTGAAAGGTGTGTGTGCAGCGCTTTGTAAAGGAAAAGGAGTCATACCTTCATAATATGTGTCTTCGATAACGAGTTACCGTCTTTTAATATTCAATTTCAATTCAATTCAATTCTTTATTTCATTTCCATTCAAACATAATACAAACTTACAAAGTAATATAAAGCAATACAAATCAAGTACAATTTTATAGGGCATTCTTACTTCGTAAAAACAGAAATAAACAGTATAATAATAGAGCAGAAATGGAAATGAGGGGGATCCACTAAAAGCAAAGCTTGTAAAGTGTGGATCCCCCTGGAAATAATAATAACAATATTATCAATACCTGTTTGAAAATTATATCATAATTCTAGCTTGTATATCTTGTTCTGGCTGTACGTTATTTACCAATCACTTAACTTAGATAAAACCGATGTATTTAGTCATCACTTTGCCACATTCTCTTGTGTTTTTTTTGGGGGGGGGTGAGCGGGGAGGGATTGCTTTTGTTACTTTTCTTGTTTGTGTAACAAACATGTGATTGGCAATCACTTAATAATTTTGTAAAGGATAGGCGCCAAATCAAATAAAGTCATTTGGATAGGATTGGGTGAAGCCTCACCCGATACGTTTATGTGGTTATTAAGTGGGAGCCGCTTCCCATATAATGTATATAATTCTAGCGTGTATATCTTGTTCTGGCTGTACGTTATTTACCAATCACTTAACTTAGATAAAACCGATGTATTTAGTCATCACTTTGCCACATTCTCTTGTGTTTTTTTTTTTTGGGGGGGGGGTGAGCGGGGAGGGGATTGCTTTTGTTACTTTTCTTGTTTGTGTAACAAACATGTGATTGGCAATCACTTGATAATTTTGTAACGGATAGGCGCCATATCAAAATAAAGTCATTTGGATAGGATTGGGTGAAGCCTCACCCGATACGTTTATGTGGTTATTAAGTGGGAGCCGCTTCCCATATAATGTATATACCACAAAATGAGGGACCCTATACACTTATAGCGTAATTGTGCGCGCGAGGATATAATCCCATAATTAATCCCCTACGAGCTCATTATCCAAAATATGCTAGGTATATCGAGATAATGAATGTCTTGGGAGAATTACATCATCAGAGAAGTTAAAACCTATTAAAGTAACGGATATCTTCTTCGAAACGCATCCCTCAAAAAGTTTTTCCTTTATGTGACCCTATATATTTTCTTTACGTCACATTTTTCTATTTTTTTCGCCCCTTTATGCTTACAATAATCTTTGTCGACACCCTTACCAAGAAAATTGACAACATTATCAGTCAGATAGCTCACCAAAAGCACGCACTTACTTGTTAAAAAAAAACTACCATCCTCGGCATCACACCACCGGGGAAAAGAAAGAAACAAATTAATCAATGAATATTCTGCCACAACCATCCCCCCTGTTTTGTATAACTATGTACATGTATATAATTGTTTCCAATTATAGATCACTTGTAATATTTTGATTGATTTGAGATTGATTTTATACCAATAAATATGAAAAAAACTAACTAAATGAATAAAATATGGTTACAAGGATGTAGGCGGTTTGGGTATAGGAGAGGGGTCCACATGTTGAGGAGGTGGAACTGAAATAGGGAATATTAGAACAGATACCACATCAAAAGAAACATATTCCTGAATAATATTATTGAGGTTAAATATAGGTGTGTGTTTTTTTCTAATAGGGTCCGGGGGGGTGCGCGTCATTGGCGCAATGAACCCCCCCCCCCCAAAAAAAAAATGGGGGCTATTATGGCGGGCGTATCGTAAGGCATTTTTTCCATTTCTATTACAAAAGTCCAATTTTGTGATAGATTTCGACACATAATATTACCCTTCTCTCATTCCCTTTCTTTCCTTATTTTTCCCTTGGTCATTATTTTTTTGAGGGGGGGGGGTAAGCGCCTTGAGCCCCTACCATCTATACGCCTCTGGTGCGCGTCAACATTATTTGAATTAAATTATTGATAGTTTTATGAACAAACAAATACCCATTATGATATAGATATATTATGAACATAACAGTGAATACTAAAGAACATATATCAATAGATTGAATTGATTCTGAACCGAAAATAATGACAAGGAAAAGAGATGAATGATTGTAATTAATAAACCAATAGAAAACAAAAACAAACGTACTGAAGAAATTATTATTATAAACTAATGTTAACAATTCATTACGTTTTCTTTTTCTTATTTTTCCTTTCCTCCTCTAGCGGTGAACTCATTCCACGCGTTGAATATACAGATGAAGAAACAAGAACATGGTGAGTATAATTAGTCTTGTTTCCTTGTAATACGAAAAAAGATAATTTTCATCATTATCAGCATCGTCGTCGTCATTATGATATGATGATGAGGATGATCCTCATCTTCATCATCATCATCAACATCATCATCACATCATCATCATCAACATCATCATCATCATCATCATCATCATCATCATCACATCATCATCATCATCATCATCATCATCATCATCATTATCATCATCATCATCATCACCACCACCAATACCATCATCATCCTCATCATAATTATCAGCACCACACCACCACCACCAATACCACCACCAACACCATCATCATCCCCATCATAGTTATCACCACCATCTCCCCACCACCACCATCATCATCATTATTACCATGATTACCATCACCACCACCACCTCCGCAATCATCGTCATCAGCAGCAACAACTGCATGACAGTGGAAATGATCATGACATTCTCTGCACGAATCTTTATTATACAATAATGTCGAAAACATCATTAATAAAAACTTATTTACATGAACTTTTCATGTCAGGGGCGTGGTCTTTTCGGAACTCAACAGATTGTATCCTACGCATGCGTGTGAGGAGTACATGAACAATTTCAATATTTTGAAAAGAGATGGAGTATACAGGTGAGACATGCAGTTAACAATCATTGTAGTTTGATATCAGTTTGGATTGATAAGATATAAAAGATTCCAGAGGAGGGGGAACCGAATTTAATAATGGAGGTTGGTAATGGAATTTAACCAACGACGTGTTTAGGTCACTTTATAAATTTGTTCTGCCACTTTTCATTACTTTTATTTTGTGCTCTAATCGTGCAATCATTACTTGTAAAAATTGTAACCTTTCATGATGTTTTTATTCTAGTAAAAACAAAATCATTAAAAGATATTGTGAGAAATTGTTTATGAAGTCCATTATGTAGTGATATAAGCAAGCTGGGTCCATTTTTTTTTCTTCGTTTCTATTAGTTTATCCTCGCTTGAAAATATAAGAACTGAGTCCAGTCAACTCCCTCCCGTGCATGCAGGCCGCTCAGGCGCCTCTTGAGCCAATTGGCATATGATAAGACAGTATCATGACAAAGTCACTGCATGAATTAAGGAGAAGTCCTGTTATAAATATACGTTTTTTCAGAGAGAAATATGAAACGTTATACTAATAGCTGTTTGAGTGATTACTCTTGTCCTTATTTGTGTCTTATTCTCGAATACAGAGAGGACAAAATACCACAGTTGGAGGATGTCTCCAGATTTCTCAAAGGTATGCAGTTATTAATTTTTTTTTCTTCTTTTTTTTCTTCCTTTTCTTTGGTGACTATTGTAGATTGTTGTGGGGCTGCAATACAATTATTCCAATCGCTGTGGCTTGTGGGCTCTGCCCCCGGTCCACAAACAAACAATAATAAAAACGAGGAAAATATAAAAGGGAAAATATATCATTTTGTTGAATACTAATTAACAATTTATCACAAATTTAAACTTTCATTTTAATAAGGCGAAAATTTTCGATTGCTTGCGACTTTTTGAAAATGAATTTTCCTTCATACATGGCCGTACCCGGCAGGGGACAGTTCCCATAGGAAAATTTGCATATTTACTGAAAATTTACACAATATTTACCAAAAGTATGCACGAAATCCTTCGATTTCTCTTCACAAAAAATAATGCAAAAGCGTCCCAAATGACAAGCTCGGTCGCTTTTGCACTCTTGCCTTCGAGATTTATCTAAAAATTTATGCGTCCTGCCCCCCCCCCAGCAAAAAAAAAAAAAAATCCGCGTATTACGGCCATGTCCTCCTACGCCTTGTTGTGCCACTGCTGCAAACAATAAGAATCAATATTCAATGAAGAATAAGTGATTGAGGGGTTCTTATAATTACATAATATCGGATACTTTTTCAATATTCTTTTTATCATAGGCATATCTTTCTTGTAGCCTGATTTACGTCGCAGAACTTGAGTCGCAAATCTGATGAAAGCTATACCTTATCCACTGGGTGGAGGTTATGCCTGTTATAATCATTCAGTCAAAAATCAATCTTAACTTACGCCTGCATAATGAATTCGTTGATCTGTTCTGTCCTTTTTAGAACAAACTGGCTTCCAGATAAGACCGGTTGCCGGATACCTATCCTCCCGAGATTTCCTTGCCGGTTTAGCGTTCCGGTTATTCCATTGTACACAGTATGTCCGGCATTCTTCGTGTCCGTTCTACACTCCGGAACCGTAAGTGTAATTGGCATTCAAATGTGAAATGACAATTTTCATGTAATTTTTGTTACTTTCTTATTTGGGGGAAATAACGATAAAATCGCAAGTATATAAAAGCCCACAAAATATGATTTGAGTACAAAAGTATAATAGTACAAGAACAATATAATATAATGTTTATATACCACAATTTCTATATTAATTTTGTAATAAATTGATAATATTTCGTGTTTAGTTTTAATTATGTTTAGGCCTCTGTATACACTTGTTACCGAAGGAGTGAAATAAATAAAACTGGCACAACATACAAATCAGTATGTTATAAATAAAAAAAATTAACATCACTAAATAATTTTTCTTACTTTATTGTTTGTAATTTACAAAGGATGGATATTTTGTTAAGATCTGTTTAACGAATCACTTTATAACATTTAACAATATACGAGGGCAATTACCAATAGTTGATGAATTAATGATGAATATTATTGGAAAAGGGAACTTCAGTATATGAAATTTCATTCCAATTTTGGATATCGAATGTTTATTTGTTTCCACCTCTTCGTTCTAGGGATTGCTGCCACGACTTACTCGGTCATGTTCCTTTGCTGGCGGACAAAAGTTTTGCTCAATTTTCACATGTAAGCTCAATATTTTTATTTTTCTATTATTCGACAAGAATTATCACGATTCGCATGGAGGATTGGTTACAAACAATAACATTTGTTGAATTTTACCCTATAATATATCCATCAATTAAAGTTTAAAAAAAAACTTTCAGCATGACTTAAATATGATTATGTAATTTCATACTGCGACAATCGTTTCATGATTTTAAAATCCATTAATTATGTTACTTTAGATATGAATGTGATTAATAATTTTGTAACCTTTGATATACATGTAAATGTGAATGTACCCAGCAAAAACTGTGGTGTTAACCGGGTGTACATAGCGGACCACACCAGTTATTTTACACCGGTGTTAAATTGGTGGTGTTAGTTTTACACCTATAGGTGTTATTACAACACCTATGGTTGTTACATTTACACTCTTTGGTGTTGTGTTCAATCTCTAGGGTGTTATTTTAACACCTCAGCATGCGATCCTCTATTAACACCAATTGGTGTCAGTTTTAACCCCACAGATTTTACAGTGTATCCTCTAATAGAAGCACCTATACCCCCCCCCAAAAAAAACTTTCAAACTGACTTTCACTACACAGTTAGTTTACCATAACCTAGATGTTACATAAATTATATTTTTTAAATAATGTGATACCATTTCTGCCTTCGATTCTGTGGAAGGACATAATTACCAAAAGTTACTCATTAAAATTCGAGTGCTATACTCTTTATGAATTAAATTCAAATAAAAAAGGGGGTTGCTTAGGAAGTTTGTATGAGATCAACCCTCATTATGATTGCTTTTGTTTTTGGATAATGAAAGTTAACCTTTTTCTGCGTATATTGTATGTTTGTTTCTTTTTAGGAGATTGGATTGGCTTCGTTAGGAGCGTCAGATGAGGACATCAATAAACTCACAACGGTGAGAAAAATGATGATTTATTTTTTTTTCTCTTTAACCCTTCCACAGGGTTCCTTTATTTAAAATCGCTATAATAAATATTTTCAAACAATACATAATTGAATAATTAACACAGTATATGACACATGATCTCTCATTCCTTGAGCAAGATATGAAAATCTGAACGAAAAAAAATTATGGAAAGTCGAAATACTATAATATTAGAGAATCTGGTTATTACCGCCTCCCGCGGATGCGGATCTATTCTTCGAAGTCACGGATCCGCAGTTGATTGAATGTGGCAGTCATTTTTTATTGTTTTAGTTTCTCATCTATCTTTTATTTACCATTCTAATTCTCTCTGAACAGTGTTATTTCTTTACGGTTGAGTTTGGGCTATGTAAACAAGACGGCCAGACCAGAGCTTATGGAGCGGGACTCCTGTCCTCTATCGGTGAACTCAAGGTAAGCTATCCCATAATTTGAAACAGTCCATTAATTTGAATATATTCAGAACGGTTACCGTACCTCATCAAATTTATATAAAGAATAAAAGAAGAATATTCTAGTCAAAGTGCTCTGATAAAAAACTTACTCAGGACGCCAGAATACAATATTATTATTAAAACAATAGACCTATAAAGTATTAGTTCAAAAGATACCGTAAGCTTTTTTGACATCGTTTTATTTTAAATATTATGTTAAGTGCTCCTCGCGTAATGTATCTACCTTAATTTGACTGGATAATTATCATAAGTGCATCAGAATCAATAGTCATATTTACATGTTTGATTAAAAAGCGAGATGTGCTGATTTAAACACCCAATATGCAGTTTTAACACACGAAAAGAAATTCAGCACCAAAAAATACATAGCCACACTACTACTACTACTACTACTATTACTACTACTATTACTATTACTACTACTATTACTACTACTACTACTACTACTACTACTACTACTACTACTACTACTACTACTACTACTACTACTATACTACTACTAGTACTAGTATTATTACTACTACTATTACTACTACTACTACTATTACTTCTACTATTACTGCTACTACTACTACTACTAATATTACTACTACTAATACTACTAATACTACTAATACTACTAATACTACTACTACTACTATTACTACTACTACTACTACTACTACTACTACTACTACTACTACTACTACTACTACTACTACTACTACTACTACTATTACTACTACTACTACTACAACTACTACTACTACTACTACTACTACTACTATTACTACTACTATTACTACTACTACTACTACTACTACTACTACTACTATTATTACTACTACTATTACTAACTACTACTACTACTATTACTACTACTACTATTACTACTACTTCTACTACTACTTCTACTACTACTACTACTACTACTACTACTACTACTACTACTACTACTACTACTACTACTACTACTACTACTACTATTACTACTACTACTACTACTACTACTATTACTACTACAACAACTATTACTACTACTACTACTACTACTACTACTACTACTACTACTACTACTACTGCTACTACTACTACTACTACTACTACTACTACTACTACTAATAATAATAATAATAATACTGCTACTACTACTGCTACTAATAATTCTACTATCGCTACTGTAATTAAATATGTGTCTACTTGTCTATTCAATGGCGCACGACTACGAGACTTTCATTTTTAGAAGAGTTATGCTGTTCCATACCAACTTGTTATTTTTTATGAATGCTATTTCGCTTGTACAAAAGTCCGCTTTTTTGTTACATCGAATTCCTACGTAAATTTGTACTTGTTACCCAGCATGCATTGTCAGCGGACGCGAAGGTACTGCCCTTTCACCCGGATGTGACGTCAAAGCAGGAATGTTTGATCACGACTTACCAAGAAGCCTATTTCATCTCCAAGAGCTTTGAAGAAGCCAAACAACAAATGAGGTACATAAGCATATAAAGAAAATGAATGAATAAAAAAAAGAAAAACAACGAAAAACAAAAGTAAAAGGAAATAGAACAACAAAAACGAAAAGAAAAAGAGATATTAAAAGAAAGTGAAAATTGAGAAAGAAAAATAGATATAAAGATAAATAAAAAAAATCTGACAAGGAAAAAGTTGTCTTGCTAAAACAAAGGGAAAATGCCATCCAAATATAAACAAAAGAGAGGGTGGGATCACTCAAATAGGGGTCATTCAGGGGCGGCACCACAGACTGAGGGCAGTTGCGATCACCCTTATGATTTAAGTCAGGTATAATAATAATAATAGCTGGATTTCGCGCTTTTTGCCTGAGGATACAAAGCGCTGCTATTATTACCCCGGCTTTAGCTCGAGCTACCATCACCAGCGCTCAGTGCATTCAAGGAAATAATCCTGCCGGGTACCCATTCACTTCACCTGCATGGGTCGAGTGCAGCACAGTGTGGATGATTTTCTTGCTCAAAACACGCCATGGCTAGGATTCGAACCCACGACCCTCTGTTTGAAAGGCCTATATTAGCCTATATTCTATATTCGTATATTTGATAAAAAAATAAAGAGGGGGAAAAAGGAAAAAAAGGGAGCAAAGGAACTAAGGAAGAAAGGAGAGTAAAAAAAGAAGCCTATCGATCAAAATATCCTGCATCGCCCCCAGGTCGGGGGCACTTCCCCAAAACTTTGGCACATATACCCACGTTTGGGATTTAAGGCAATGATCAGAATTACTAGTAAATGAGAAATGAAACCCTTGAATTTTTCAGTCTGTAAAATGACATAATCATAAGTGCAGTTAAGTGGAAGTTTTGCGAAAAAATGATAAAAGGGATTCAATAGTCATTGAAAAATAGTTATTTGAGGAAGAGAATTCTTCGAAGCACTATATTGACGGGTTTCATGAAAACATATGAAGTATTGAAATTAAATTGTATAAAAAATGGTGAGGGGGGGGGCATTAAACTAAAACACAGTGATATTTTTTGCCATACATATGCACATTGCACATTAGGATAGACTTAAAAAGTTGAGAGTTTGAAAGATTATAGGCTAAGCATGAACGCAGATTATAACTCCCACCCGTTTGAATTTAAAGGTATTGTTTAACTTTGTGAGCAGCCGATTTAAAAAATTCTCAAACCAAGATGAAACATGTGTACAAGTGCATGTATTAGAACTAATAAACCCTGATAACAACCATTATTGAGAATGAAAAGCTAAAACTACAAGGCAAACCCCGATTTTGTAAATAGGCGTCTTATAGACACCTAAATAGTACACATAAGTGTATGAGATGAAATTAAGAAGGTGTTTCCGGTCACTTTATATTTCAATTTTTGAAGCACTAAATAATCATTTTTGAACGCAATTTTTTCTGGGCTTCATTTTTGGAACATATCACAGACACAGGTGACAAGTGTGACCTTCTAGCTCAGATTTTTTAAAAGTCAAACCAATGTTAACCAATCACTTTAAGAAAGGGAATACATTATTTATATATCCATATCCAATAACTTATAACATGTGAATTATTTACAGTGCAATGATTTACCAATTATTATATTTTTTACCCATAGGGAATTTGCAGCCACCATCAAGCGTCCGTTCGAGGTACGCTATGACCCCTACACATCGAGTGTAGAAGTCCTCAAGTCGCCACGTGATGTATGTGACGTCATCAATACTGTGAGAGATGAACTGACGATCCTCATGCAAGTCTTGGTCAAACTGCAATCGAAATTCGATAGTTGAATAAATTTTATTTGTCGACCCAAATATTAAAAAAAACAAGGTTGAAAATCCAATGGATAGCACTTGCTCTGCGTGTGTGTGGGTGTGTATGTGGGTGTTGTAGGGGAAGGGTGGAGACCCCACCCATATTTTATAAACAAAAGTGTACGACCCTATTAATGTACAATATTATTAATACATTTAATCAATTTTCAGTAAGTAACTTGTCGTCAAATTGAATTAAACTATAGGCCTATATTGAACACCGTTGAATCACTGCCGTAAATCCGGGGGGGGGGGATATATCCCCCCACTTTTCGAGGAGGGGGGATGGCCTGTACAAACATCCCCCCACACTTTTTACGGAAGAAATGAAAAAAAAATCACAAGAGATAATTGTTTTGTTGGTGAAAATTCTTCCTAAAATACCGCTTAACAAATAAAACAATATTATTGGATCATAAAATGCAAATAAAGAGCCAGTTCACCATTTGCAAACGAAATACTTCTGTCCTTATTATAACATTGAAGAGAAACCCCCGTTTCTTCCAATTCATCAATGTTGGGGTTTTGGGGGAGGGATTAAGATGGAATGTCAAAACATTTTGAATGTAATCTCTAATAAAACCATTAAACCATCATGGGGTAAAAAAGATAACAATACCGAAGTTTTATTTGCCATATGGACATACAGTGGCGTAACTACCGGGGGGGGGGCATGGGGGCACATCCCCCCATTGGCTGACCCCCCCCAAAAAAAAAAACGGGGAAAGGAGAAATGAGGGAGAAAGGAAGAGAAACGTAGTGGGAAAGAAGAAAATATTCATTATAATTTTATATTATACTTATTTATATTACATTACATAAGAAACATTTTTATCATAACTTTATGAATCATAATTGCCCAGGGCCTACGTCTTCATTGTTCCTGGTGCTCGCATTGTCTGTTTAACAAGATATATAATCCTGTTGTACTAAAACATCACGTTTTCAAGTCAATATAAACCAAATATATTTCCTAGCACTTGAGTTATCATATAGTGACATACATGTATTCTTCTTTAAAATGACTCAAAAAGTAATTGCCCCATGTTAAGGTCTTCGTATATAAACATTTCCTGTCCGTGATTACGTTCGCATTATTAGATTGGTGAGATATGTCTGCTCTTCATGAATTCCTAAAATCAGTCCTTAAAATGTCCCTTCTTCTGATCTGAATATCAAAAATTTTCAGCTCGCGCTTCGCGCTCGCATCATTTGGTTAATGAAATACCTATATGGTCCTAGTTAATTCCTACAAAGAAACCTTAGAATGCCCCACTTCAGGTCTGAATTATCTAAATTTTCAGCTCGCGCTTCGCGCTCGCAATATTTGATTGGTGAGATGCGTATGATAATCATGATTGCAATGACTACAAAAAGTGTTTCATGTGTTCAGATGTAATTCTAATAAAATCAGCAAGCGCTTGGCACTCGCATTAGATGACTATGGTGAGATATGCATACTCTTAATGGATTCCTAAAATATATTCCTTAAAATCTCGCTGTTTGGGCTCAAAATATACGAAAATTTCAGCTCGCGCTTCGCGCTCGCATTGTTTAGCAAGACAGGTACCTATCATGATTACATAAATTTGATTATAATGTACCTTTTTAGGTGTGAATATAAAAAAAAATCAGCTCGCGCTTCGCGCGCTCACTCAGTGATTCAAAAAAATTGCTGGTGCCCCCACAATGGCGTGACCCGCGGAACGCCGGTGTGGACATATCAATGACAATTTCTTGCATATCTAAAAACGTGATTGCAAAAAAAAATGCCAAATTTTTTCAGTCATCCCCCCATCAACACGGATTTACGCCAGTGGTTGAATGTCCCTTTTATGAGGGCGTATTTCTTTTTTTTTTTTTTCTGACAGTGTTTTTAGATGGAGAATTTATGGCCAAATCTCTTACAAAATCGAGTGTTTTTTTATATTTCTTTATTTATTTCGATACTTAATATCCTGATAAATTTGTCATTATAAATTAACGGGGGGGGGGGGGGGTATATCAGACAGAAAATTTGTATAAGTCCAGTGTGTTAGAGATAATGGTCTTAATTTGTTCATTAGTCACAATCATGAATTGAATGTAAATGTTTCTTTTTTTTAATCCAGTTGGAAAGCAAGCAGAGAATGGAGGGGTCCGTTGAAAACAAAGATGCAATCGAAAACAGATCTGAATACCATACCGTACGCAACATGATTTTGATCCAATTAACTTTACACCTTCGTGACTTTCACTTGCTTTTGAACTAGGATTTAACCGCAACTCCCGCTTCAGAATTCTATAGATCATGTACGAAACACAATCCAATTACTATGATAAAAATGAACGGGGTAATAATGATTATTATTTTGTTCAATTCGCTCAGAAAAGTAGAACTGTAAATAGCACATCATCACTATAATTTTTGAAGATTATGGAAGAAGATGTCTGCAGGGTGGAGTGTCCGGACGCTTTAAAATTTTGAAGCCTTCTTTTTTTTTTGTCTTTGGATTGCACAAAAATATGAATTCATGAGTTGTAGTCTGATTTGTTCTCTATAATATTGCCTAGCATTTCGTACTAACATTGATGAGACTCTGCCTGATAAATTTTCCAAATGGCTGTTTAAAGTTGATTGTCCGGAACTTGGTATACTATATGATTCCATATGTATTTATTTTTGTTTATATATTATATAGAATGAATTGGAAGAGGTGCGGCGTCAGGATAGGGGGGGCAGACGATCTACAAGTGACGTCATTTTTTCAATTGAATAATGAGTATTATATAATAATTATACGACCCAAGCTTTTCCTTCCTTATCTCTTCCCCTTTATCCCTCATATTAGGTCACCCTACTTTAAAAAATCAAATCATAGGGGGTGTTGCCCCTGCCCCCTCCATGGCGCCGCCCCTGAAATGACAATGGACCGAATCACTGTAATTTCTGATGCACATTATGTTTATGTTGAGGGGTATATAGACGTGCCTCGCTGACTAAATTTTATTTTCGTATAAAAATGAATTTAAATTGCAATCGCAATATAAATGATTACAATACTGCGTTTTAAGGAATAGATAATCAAATTCATTACAATAATGAGGAATTATCATTTAGTTCATAATAATTATGATAAATTCATGATAAATATTTATGATGAATGTATTATAACTGTAGTACAGTAAAAGAAAGTGATTTATTAAATTATTGTTTGATGCCGAATAAACGATAGAAAACTATGGGTGGTCGTTATAATTAGTTGTTCATTATGCATGGGGAATAAAAGAGCGAGGGTATGGAGGAGTGGGGTAGGGAGAAGGGGGTGGGGGAGCTGATAGCACTTGGTGTGGTGGTGATAACGGTATTGTGATTAGTTGGTACGTCTATTTTTTTCTTCAAATCATTTTTTTTTGGGGGGGGGCAATGGATAAAAGAGGGGAGAGGGATAGAGATAAAAATAAAATCTGAAGAGAAAAAAAAGAGAAAGGGGAGAGAAGATAGGATAGGAGAGATTACACTGCAAAACACATGGGGTTGATATAACACCAGCCCGGTATCTACACTCTAAAAATGAAGTGCTAATTTAGCTCTTAAAGAGCGTGTATAGTGACTGCACTTCGGAGTGCTGATTTGTCTAGATCAAATTTGAACTAGACAAATCAGCACTCCGAAGTGCAGTCACTGTACACGCTCTTTAAGAGCTAATTTAGCACTTCATTTTTAGAGTGTATATCGGCCCACACCAGAGTGGAGTTGAAACGACACCAGTTAAGAATCAAAACGATATTGGTTTAACACTAATTGGTGTTGCTTAAATGTCAAATTGGTGTCAGCCTTATAAACGCCAATTCGGTGTTGATTCAACACCTCTCTGGTGTTGACTGATAAAGATACCTGACTGGTGTTATGGTGTTAAATTAATAGCGGTGTTTTTTGCAGTGTAAAAGAGGGAATCAACTTGAAAGAGAAGAGGTGGGGTCCGGGTGGGGATAAAGTTGGGGGAAATGTACGATAAAGAGGGGGGGGGGGGGGGGTAGTGGGAGAGTCCTCTCTCTAAACTTTAGCTGGAGATAAAGCAAGTGAGAAAGAGACAAGAAGTGAAAAGGAAAGAAATTCAATAAAGAACAAAAAAGGGAAATATGTATGTTGTAAAGTAACACTTTTAACCATAATTATTTGCATTTTTTAAAGACCCCCATGTCCTACATAAAGTTCTGTAGCTAAAAAGGATTTAAAAGTAAATTACTTTAGCTCTCTCTCCATCTCACTTTGCTTACTCTTATTCTACATATATAGTACCTCTGCGCTTGCTCTACTTCTTCTTTCTGTCCTTCCCCCTATCTTTAGCACTTCAATCTTTCTGTCTTCCTCCTCTACCCCTATTCACCTGTCCTTTTCTGTCTTTCTCTCAGGCTCTCTCTCCCTTTCTGTCATTTTTGTCTCACCTGCGAAGCAAAGTGAGACTATAGGCGCCGCTTTTCCGACGGCGACGGCGGCGGCGGCGTCAACATCAAATCTTAACCTGAGGTTAAGTTTTTGAAATGATGTCATAACTTAGAAAGTATATGGACCTAGTTCATAAAACTTGGCCATAAGGTTAATCAAGTATTACTGAACATCCTAATAGAGTTTCATGTCACATGACCAAGGTCAAAGGTCATTTAGGGTCAATGAACTTAGACCATGTTGGAGGAATCAACATCGAAATCTTGACCTGAGGTTAAGTTTTTGAAATGTCATCATAACTTAAAAAATATATGGACCTAGTTCATGAAACTTGGACATAAGGTTAATCAAGTATCACTGAACATCCTGCATGAGTTTCACGTCACATGACCAAGGTCAAAGGTCATTTAGGGTCAATGAACTTTGGCCGAATTGGGATATCTGTTGAATTCCCATCATAACTTTGAAAGTTTATGGATCTGATTAATGAAACTTGGACATAATAGTAATCAAGCATCACTGAACATTTTGTGCAAGTTTCAGGTCTCATGATTAAGGTCAAAGGTCATTTAGGGTCAATGAACTTTGGCCGAATCGGGGTATCTGTTGAATTACCATCATAACTTTGAAAGTTTATTGGTCTAGTTCATTGAACTTGGACATTAGAGTAATCAAGTATCACTGAACATCCTGTGCTCATTTCAGGTCACATGACCAAGGTCAAAGGTCAATGAACTTTGGCCGAATTGGGTGTATCTGTTGAATTACCATCATAACTTTGAATGTTTATGGATCTGATTCATGAAACTTGTACATAAGAGTAATCAAGTATCACTGAACATCCTGTGCGAGTTTCAGGTCACATGATCAAGGTCAAAGGTCATGTAAGGTCAATGAACTTTGGCCATGTTGGGGTTTTTCGTTGAATAACCACCATCATATCTCTGTAAGTTTATTGGTCTAGTTCATAAAAAGTGGTCTAGTTCATTAAACTTGGACATAAGAGTAACCATGTATCACTGAACATCTTGTGCGAGTTAGAGTAGTATTCATAGTCAGCACTGCTGCTATATTGAACCGCGTGATGCAGGTGAGACGGCCAGAGGCATTCCACTTGTTTTTCTCTGTCTTGCTTCTCTCTCTTAAACTTCTAGGGTTACAGTCAAGTCATCCCTGACAAGCCGCAATCTACTGGAACACGTGAAATAAACTGCAAAAACTCCAGTGTTGATTTAAGACCTGCCCAGAATTTATAAAATGTCCGCACCAGAGAAGTGTTAAACAACACCAGTTTGGAATCAAATCGATGCTGTTTTAATACGAATTGGTGTTGTATAAACACATATCTTGTGTTAGACCAAAACCAACCTGGTGTAGTTGAACACTTCTCTGATGTGGACATAGATTCCGGGTTGGAGTTAAATCATCACCGGTGTTTTTGCATTGTAGCCTGCATTGTACTCTTTTGTTGACAAAATTTACTTTATGCATGTTCCACTCATCTAATCTTTCAGAAATGAAATATCTTCGCTCTTGAGGATGAAAGATGACCAAACAGAAAAAAATGAGTTTGACAAGAAAATAAAGCACCAGGTTCAAATACAGAAATAGTATAGAGCGTAGTATCATAATTTGTTTTTTTATTAATAAACATCAACCGGTTTTAGATCAAAGTGGAGATCGATTTGTGATAAAAATATATTAAATGAGATTATATTAGAGTGCAGTTAGTCAACACATGACAGTGCATAATATGCAACATATCAAATAACACACCTTGGTCAAAAATTGACTTGCATTGGTTAAAATATATAGATGAAATGTTTGTGATCACATAAATTATAGTATACAACATATTTGAAGTGAGAATTGCACATTTTGATTCTTCTTAGTCTATGAAGATTCACAAATTGTGTAGCAAAATCTTAGACAATTTACTGGCCTGATATAATACATATATATATTTTTAAATACAACAAATAGAAGTATTCAGTTGTCATGTTATTACTGCTAAAATTTCATCTTTAATGTTTCAATAATAATGAAAATTTTTCGTATAGCGCAAGTAACATAGGCAAAATTGCATGTCTTTAAAAAGAAGTGGAGATGGAGTAAAGAGCACTGGGCTCCTAATTGTTAACAAATGTGTTTTCAAATTCTGCCTCTTCATATATTATTCCTAAGATATTACGGCAGAATGCTATTCCTATAGATATTTCATAATGGCAGTTTAACCACAGCCTGAAATTGATAGAAAAATATAGCAAAATATGAAAAAAAAATCATTTCACATCTTCATAGCAATCAGATAAAACATGAGAAACCTCTAATAGTTAAGTGACACATGGACCTAAGGGAGGTGGAACACCTATTGGCCACTACCCCCCCCCCCCCTCCCTCCCCAGATCAAGAATATGCAATAAGGTGAAGCATGCCTCTAATTTCCATTTTCTTTTTTATATCAGATGAAGTCTTAATCATTCCATTGATTTGTAACTTATGGGTACACAGTATCAACCTGGCAAGAAAACTAATGTGCACCAATGATTTGATTATCTTATACATTAGATAACAATTCAATCCTGCTGTCATATTCTTGAAGAGTGAATTTGAATGAAAATAATTTCATGAAATAAAATACAAATGAAATGATTACAGTGGTGCAGGAAGGTAAGTGCACCCCACCAGAAAAAGCACTCCTTCATGCCGAGTATTGAATATAGACAATAACTCTACAATGTCAGGCAAGCCCAGAGAAACATTTTGTTTTGATGACTGTAATATTTTATCACCTGACTTCTCAAATGTCTTAAACATGGCAGAACTTAAAAATATGTTCCATTTTTGGGTGGGTACACTAGCTTGTTAGCACCACCAAATCACCAACAAACTCACCACATTGCATATTCATGATGACATGCTACAGGATAAAGTAACTAACTAGTATAGACAATCGCAAAAGGCTTTGAGACTGACTATAACCAATAAATTTTAAGGCCTGGTCCCACTGGCTGATGGACACAAAATGCATTACGGATACAGCAGACAAGCACTTCATTTAGGCGCGAAATTTTGGGGTGGCTTCATCTGTTTTCATCCGCTCCTGACAATGGACAAAATGGGCAAACAATGAAATCACAGTGGACGGATGCTCGATGGATATCAGAGCGTATGAAACATGTATGCAAAGAGTACACAATGAATACATAACCTTTTCCAACAGATGGCAAGAATCTCTCCGTTTTACATCTTCTCTGCATCCGTAAGTGCAGTGGGACCAAACATTCAATGAGAAACCCATCAATCAGGAATCATCAAAATCTCACAAATTTCCATTTGTCTTTAATTATGATTTGGGCAATATTTTAAAGACATGATTTTCTACAAATCTTGCAAAAATAATGTTTGCCACTAGATAAGCTGAATAAAACTCTCTTGGTTTTATGCAACATGAGGTGACAATTATTCTTTAAAATATGTATAACTACATGTATAAATATATGTATAACTAATTCACCTATTCATACATTAATTTGAATTATTCCATAAGCCTTCAATTTGACATACATCTTATATTCATGATTTTTAATTCAACATACATGTATTTCTTCATCATTTTAAGAAGCTGTCTCTATAAGAATCTAATAATTCCTACCCTGAGTTCAAAAAGGCACACACATACAAATGTCATAGATGGATTGCTTTGATATTGTCGTGTTGGTGCAAGAACGCCCTAACACCACACTTTCGCGCAACACATGCGCAAAACTGCCCTTAGCAGCATGCATAACAGCATTGCATAAGGGTGTTTCTGCAATGATAGGGCGCACAAAAATGTTCTGCTAAGGGCGCTCCTGCACTGTCACAATGATATTCATGTCACAGTTGTTGTTGCTGACTCTTGGGCAATCTTTCACACACTTTCACTACATACATGTACCTGCATCAAATTACATTTTCATTGAAGAGTTAATTAATACAAACATTGTACATACTTCATGACAACAAACAAAATTCACAAGAACATACATCAATAACATAAAACATGACAGATATGTTATGTAAAATACATCAATATTTTAAAAGGAAAGTTTTTGTTACACTTCAAGGTCAAGGTGTGATAATAATGTATATGAATATACCTGGATATAATGATAATAGCTGAGTTGATACAGCATTTGCCCGAAGATACACAAAGTGCTTGCTATTTTTACCGCGGCCTTAGCTCAAGCTACCATTTAAAATTTGATATTTGAAATTGTATCAGTCTACTGACAACATGTCTTTCTAAGACATTCTAGACCATCACTACCATGATCCCTTTGTAGATATCCTACTTGAAGAGGTGGGTGGGGGCCCTCAATACCATCATGCATAAACAGAGTTCTCTGCACACTGATGGATACTAAGACATTCTAGACCATCACTACCATGATCCCTTTGTAGATATCCTACTTGAAGAGGTGGGTGGGGGCCCTCAATACCATCATGCATAAACAGAGTTCTCTGCACACTGATGGATACTAAGATATTCTAGACCATCACTACCATGATCCCTTTGTAGGTATCCTACTTGAAGAGGTGGGTGGGGGGCCTCAATACCCTCATGCGTAAACAGAATTCTCTGCACACTGATGGAGCCATACCTTGCAACCAACTACAATTGGATGGGGCAGGGAGGTAACAAGAAAAAGTTATCAGCTCTCGAGGCTGTAACAAACATCACCTTAGATGCTTACATTAATCATCCTTCCAACGTTAACCTTTCGGTTGTTGAATCAACGAACTACGCCCCATCAGAAGTGGAAGGGGGTGCAGGAGGGGAAGAAGACATTGCCAAAACATTCTGGGCAGTCACCGGAAAAAATTGATGACTCTGATGTTCTTTGAAGTGTACTGAAATGAAAATATAAGTACTGTACAACTTTTTTCTCTTACTCTTAAGGCCATATCTAAGGAACGTACAACTCCTGAGCAGCTGTGAAGACGAGGAGGAAATAACAAGAACAATGAAATAAACCTTTCAAGGTGAGTAAATTACATGTATGCTACCTTTTTAAATGTAGTCAAAGGCAAATTTTTCTTTCTATCACTCCTAAGGCAAAATCTAAGTTACGTACAACTCTAGAGTAGCTATGAGGACTAGGAGGAATGCAGATCTCCAAAATCTAATAAAAAAACATGCTCTGGCTCTGGAAATAAACCTTTCGAGTATATTATGCTGCCTTTTTGAAGTGTATTCAAAGCCAAGTTTTTATTTCTATCACTCTTAAGGCCAAATCTAAGGTACATGTACATACCGAGTAGCAGCAAGGAGGAGGCAGTGAATGTAAGTAGATCCCCAAAAGCCAAAAAAGAAACATGCTCCTGTTTCGGAAATAAACCTTTCAAGGTGAGTAAATTACATGTATGCTTCCTTTTTAAATGTAGTCAAAGACAAATTTTTCTTTCTATCACTCCTAAGGCCAAATCTAAGTTACGTACAACTCTTGAGTAGCTGTGAGGACAAGGAGGAATTAACAAGAATATGCAGATCTCCAAAATCTAAACAAAAAAAAACCATGCTCTGGCTCCGGAAATAAACATTTCAAGGTGAGTAAATTATGCTGCCTTTTTGAAGTGTATTCAAAGCCAAGTTTTTATTTCTATCACTCTTAAGGCCAAATCTAAGGTACATGTACATACCGAGTAGCAGCAAGGAGGCAGTGAATGTAAGTAGATCCCCCAAAGCCAAAAAAGAAACATGCTCCTGTTTTGGAAATAAACCTTTCAAGGTGAGTAAATTACATGTATGCTACCTTTTTAAATGTAGTCAAAGGCGAATTTTTCTTTCTATCACTCCTAAGGCAAAATCTAAGTTACGTACAAATCTAGATTAGCTATGAGGACTAGGAGGAATGCAGAGCTCCAAAATCTAATAAAAAAACATGCTCTGGCTCCGGAAATAAACCTTTCGAGTATATTATGCTGCCTTTTTGAAGTGTATTCAAAGACAAATTTCTATTTCTATCACTCTTAAGACCAAATCTAAGGTACATGTACATACCGAGTAGCAGCAAGGAGGCAGTGAATGTATGTAGATCTCCCACAGCCAAAAAAGAAACATGCTCCTGCTTCGGAAATAAACCTTTCAAAGTGAGTACTCAATTAATTAGGTTTTAGTGTAAGGGAATTTCATTTATAGGTAATGTATGTTATGCACTGTGTTTCCATTTTTTTTCCTTGACCACCCCATATAACAACTTAATTTACATCGTACGTAATGTTATACCAAGATTGGAATTATGCAAATTGTCTGGTATATCCATATGTTATACCTATCAAATTATTTTTTCCCTTGTAGATCATTTGTATCACCCATTATTCATTAGGTATGGAAATGCAATGAGATTCCTAAAAGCAACCTTCGTAACAACCAAATATGCTTTGCCGCTCTTCTTTCTGACTGTTCGAACTAATGTTGGATATTCTGTAGTCAGTGAATTTGTGGTGGAGTCCGAGACAACCGCAGCGATAACCAGAGGCCTCAAAACAAGCAAGGGCTGGACGAAAGAGGCCAACCTTCCCTGGACACCATCCTGTTTCTTAACTGACTTCTGTGAGAGAGAGAGATCAATGCTATTGAGGAAGTGTTTCCAGGTACAGTGCATACATTTAACTTTTCATTGTATCATTCCAGCTTGCAGGTCTCTCATGTGCGACTTCCAGCAGGAACAGAGATGGACGAGGTTGATCAGTAAGATTGAGAATAATATGAAGTCATCGAAGGATACTGTAGTGCCCTGAAAACAAAGACTTCAGGACAGCAGTAGAACAGCTGAAGGAGTCAATGATATGGAAAGAAAATCCCCACTTGGGGTTGATCTTCTTTAAGCAGCCAGACTATCTTAAGCTACCTTCTTCTTGAGCACTTCTTAGGTTCCAGGAGTGCTAGGGAAACCCCCCTCAAAACCAAATCTAACTTTTTCTTCACCACTTTCATTTCATATTTTACATAAGGACACTACACAATCGAAGAGGACATTTTACCCTAGTACGATTACTGTCAAAACAATTGCCTTTCATAGGGTACGATGGCATCCTTAAATTACAGGGTAGACCTTGGCTTGACTTTCTTTGTTGAGGAAGCATGAAGGAGGGTTAGACAAAATTTCATGAACATTTTCAAAATCAATACTCATCAATAAATTTCAGGCACGGAAAAGGCCATTGGCTCCTTTTGTCATGGACTCTGGAGTTGTAGAAGGAAATGTATAAATGGGATATATATGTACATGTAACTGTGACGTAACAAATGCTGTAAATGCCATAAAGTGCTCCAAATGCCCCAAAAGCATATACATAGGAGAAAAACTCAGGTTTAGGGAGTGGTTTTACAACCACAAGAGTAGCATCACTCGTAATTTGAATCACCCTGTAGCAGAGCATTTAAATCACACGGGGCATTCAATTAACGATCTGCGTTGTTGAATAATCAAACACGGACTTGTCTTTCGAGGAAAGACACATTTTCGAAATGAAAATGATAATCACAACGGAAAGTTATTGAAAACCTGGCATGAATATTGATATGTCATGGCTCACTAATTACAGCCGAGGATGTCGCCGCTGCCATTGGAAAGTGCAGTCTCACTCTGTTATGCAGTTGAAACAAAAATGAAATACTAAATACAATTGCCTTTTATAATAACTTAATTCAAATCTAAATAATGAACTGTTCATTTCTTATGTTTTAGCTTACATTTGAAAGGTGCAAAGGACGTTACCACCTCTGCTGGCAAATAAGTGGCAACATCTATGGCCCATCTTCCCGGTACTGCAAAAAATTTCATTTGTCGGCCCAGGAGACAGATGCAAACCAAAGGGCTGGCAAAATAATCAGAGAATCATGGAGAGTAAGGAAATTATATACTTACTATTTTATGACGTTGAGAATTATGTCACAATGAGAGAGCCTGCCAGTGAGCGCAAGAGGTCTTGACTTCAATTCGTTAGTAGCGCCATTGTAGCGAGGTCAAGGAATATTTTTAGTCTTGAGACTGACTACTTTTTTTTGACGTTTTCAAAAGGAATTTGTGTTTTGGACATTTTCATCAACTTTTTCGTGGTCGTGATCTTGCGTGTTTGTGGATTTTAAGGCATAATGTCGGATCATAAAAACAATGACTCTAGTATCAGTGCCAAAGGCACGATCTCGAGGGCAAAGCCAACCACCTTCGCCTCCGCGCTCACGGGGAAGGCGAATGAACGTTCCGTCGTTAGGCGCGACATTGACCAGCATACAGGCAAATTCATCATCAATGAAGAATTTTGCAAAGAAAATGATATGCAGGCAGATATCTGACAATGTGCTTTAACAGAGCAACTGCGCAGGCCGATCAAGCAAGATTAGTAAAAGACAAGAGGTGAGAAAGATCGATGAGGGGCTGCCCTCTTATGTCTTGGAAACAAACATGGAAACATATGAAGTGGCAGCCCCTGACAGAAAGAGGGCAATCAGAGATTGTACGAATGCCATCGATCTTCATTGTCGTTTGCTGTTTTACAAACAGTATTTTTTTCTAAAAAACGCTGAAAATGTCATCAATGTCAGTATTGTTGGATGACATGTGATCACCCAACCGAAAGCCAACAATAAGTAGCCAGTGAATAGCCAAAATAGTAATTTGATCTTTAAAAAGCAAACATAGAGAAGAGATGGAGAGAGGAGAGAAAGAGGAGATGCTGTTAAGGCTGCATATCCATTTCAAGCTGCTTAACTCAAATAGCAGATGCCTTAGAGAAATTAAATAGCAATATGGAAGGTTACTTTAACATTAAGAATAGCGAGGTATCCATAGCTGCACCAGTTCCTGTAGCAGTACACGTAACCGAATCGGATGATGTCGATGACGTCCAGCACATTGTCAGCAACAGTGCACCCAAGAAGGCTCATCCTCACTTTATCCCATTGTCAGGCGCAACATTGACCATGATACAGGCAATTGCTTCATCAATTAAAAATTTTGAAAAGGAAATGATGTGCAGGCTAGAATCGGATGACATACTAAAGCAGAGCAACTGTTCAGGCAGAACAAGCAACAGACAAGAGGTGAGAAAGATCGATGAGGAGCTGCTCTCTTATGTACTAGAAACAACTATGAACACCTACTGTGTGGCAGCCCCATCATCAGGCGCGACATTGACCAGCATATAGGCGAACGCGTCGTCCATGAAAAACTAAGCCAAAAAATTAATATGTTGGTTAGTCCCAGATGAAAATAGCAACAATAACAATTTGGTCTTCATAAAACAAATATGCAGAAGAGAAGGAGAAGAGTTGGGAGAATGATAGACTCCGCTTCCAAACGAAAGGAAAACTTGCATGAATTATGCATAGTTTGATGTATTAATTTTCATTTCATTTTAAACCTACCAATTTAAAAATAACACCTATTTCTTTCATTTCACAAAAGCATCAACAGGAACATGCAACATTATGCACCAAAAACAAAGCACAAATATTGGGAGTATCTACACAAGCTAACACAGTTCCTTTTAGTTTACACTGAAGATACATGCTTTATGGAGAAAAAGCAATCGAGATGTACAAGAAGGGACTATCAAAGGCTATCGGCAGAAGAGAGGCCGAAAATTGTGCAATGATAAGTGGTAATTTATTTGTATGAATTATTTCAAATAAAGTACTCCAGGCTGAATATACCTTGATGTGAAGAAAACAACTCATGAGGCTCATCCCCATATGATACCATACAGGCGAATGCATCGTCCAGGAAAACTTTGCCAAGAAATTAATACGGCGGATACCTTCAAAGAAGGGAAGTTAAGGGATGAAAGAAGAGGAGGATAGGAAGGAGAGGCAAAAGAGGAATTACAAGTGGAAGAAGGAAAAGGTCATAAGGAATACAAGAAGAAAAGAGGTGCAGAGGAAAGGGCAAGGGCTAGGCATGTTGCCAGACAAATAAAATGAAATAGCCCCTGGAATCAGTGAAAGCAATTCTGGAAGTGAGAGTGAATAAATCCAAATCTAGTGGGTGCAGATATGTTTATATTACATGTCAAAGAACACAAAACTGCGTGGAAGTGGGGGCCTGCTGATGTGTTTTTTTCAGCAGGGAGGCTTCTCCCATATTGGAGTTCTTTGTGGAAAAATCAGAAAGGCTAGAGAGGCAAGAAAAGACGCAAACCTATTTGTAAGACGTCAATGGAGGAGTTATAATTGATCTTGGTAATATCCTAGACAATTGCTGGGCATCACAAGGGTACCACAGGAGATTCTTCCCACGTACCCTATGGGAGACAGTCTCAACCAAGGAAACTTATTGTTAATGAAACAAGAGAAGACAGATTTGAGAAGTGCACCAAAAAAATGATATTGATGAAAAATAAAAGATTGATATAAACAAGGACTTAGACTTTTCATCTGTAATAATTACGTGGCTCAAAAAAACAAAACACAAATACTTAGGAGGGATATGGTGTCCAATTTGTCGAAGCTTTGCACTAACGAACGCAAACGCTAACCTAAGCGTCAATGGATGAGCTATACCCGATGTTGGTAATATCCTTGACAGGTACTGGGCATCACATGGGTGGAGACAGTCTCAACCAAGGTAACTTATTGTCAATGAAACAAGGGAACAAGAGAAGACAGATTAAAGTGCACAAAACAAACTTTGGTGATTGGTGATTTTTTTTTTTTACCTGATTGCTAAGAAAGCATGAATGCTTGTAAGCAAGCAACCAGAGGACCGACGGCTTAAGGTCCCCTCCGAAGGACCTGGTACTGAGGATTAATGCCTTACCAAAGGGCACTAGCGCACCAAGTGGGAATCGAACCCGGGTCACCGGAATACGAATCCCCCGCTCTACCGACTGAGCTATCGCGCCTCCGTCAATTGATTAAAAAAAGAAAAAATTGATATAAACAAGGACTTGGACTATTCATGTGTAATAATCAACCTGGCTCCAAAAACCAAACACAAATACTGGGATTCCCTGGATAGAGTATGGAGTCTGCTCTAGATTGACCTAAAGCCCAGTATCGGAGATTTCTCTACATGCATTGATGAATTCTACGTGAAAAATATTCAAGTCTTCGCTCATCATCTGATGCCCTATTGCTCCAGACACCCAGAACAAAACACAAATGGGGGGACCATGCATTCTCTGTTATAGGACCAAAGCTATGGAATCAACTGCCTATCCCATTACGTCAAATTTCATCTACAGAAACATTCAAGTCCCAGCTAAAAACTTATTTAATCTCCCAATAACAGTTTAATATTGTGTTTATTCAGGAGAATTGAAATTCTATTCTTGTTTGTTTTCTATTACTGTTGTGTTTTCTGTTTATTTTCCTTGAAGCGCCATGAGCACCGAAAGGTGGACCTGTGCGCTACATAAGTAGCCACCATTATTATTATTAATTAAATTTTTATATATACATTAGAAGATAGATGATGATGTCCATGTGTTTGGAGGGACATGGTGTTCAATTTCTCAAAAGCTTTGCACCGATGAACGGGTGAGGACCATAAAGCCTAAGGCGACAGATAGAAGATTTGGCTGCTCAGCATTAAGTGTACAGAATGTTTGTCCATATGATTGGAGGGACTTAAATAATTAATATGTCCATTTACATAGCAATTACTATGTGCATATACCAGAGCTGCCAACCTGAAAAAGGACATTTCAGTATTTTTAAAGTTGAAAATCAGTATTTCGGTGAGGAGATCAGTATTTTAAAAAATACCATAGGACAACACATAAAGCTGAAACTTTAGAATAAACTATCAGTATTTTTTCTCACTTTTCAGTACTAAATACTGAAAATCAGTACTACTTGGCAGCTCTGTTATACTCAACTGTGCTTTGATATTTGGTATACTCTTTTTCCCAGTTGTAGAAGAGCAGCCATATCGGCACTATAGCATTCAAGGAATAAATCCTACCGGGGCAGGTACCCATTCACTTCACCTGGGTCGGGTGCAGCACAATGTGGGTAAATTTCTTGCTGAAGGACAATAAGGCTGGGATTCAAACCCACGTCCCTCTGATTGAAAGACAAGAGTCGTGACCACAAGACCACAACGCCCCATCAAAGGGGAGTTAGGGTTGCTGCAGCTTTGCATTATTATGCAAGGAAAGACAAAAAAATACTGATAAGATGTGGTGAAGAATGTGAACAAAAACTTTCCTTTCAATTTGTAGAATATCTTACATTTTAAAACACATCAATGTAACTGTGAACAGTAAAAAAACAATTCATACCCTGTTTTACTGTCACTGTACAGATTGCTAGATTAATCTCCCTGATTTTGCTCAAAATACTTAGTTACTTCAACCAGAAGTCTAATGGCTTGATGTTCTCTCTGAAGAATGTGTAATGAGAATTACCAAAAGGCACAAACAAGGTGATCATTAACCCACTGGCCATCAAGGTTACTTCACGATCGAAAACATATTACTGGCACCACACTTCCAAGAATCAAAACAAAATACAATAGTAGTAATAATGAATCATTAAACACAAAGTCACCAATAAAATTTGGACCCATTTCATAAAAAGTTACAATTATGGTATTTTGCCGTGATAGCACCTATAATGGCAACCTCGATTGTTATTGGTTGCTGAGCTATTGTTATCATGGTAGTTACAAGAACGGCAAAGTTACCTTATTTGTAATCCTTTACAAACTGACCGAATATTAAAAAAAATAATAAAAAATAATTCCCACATCATAATTACGACCAAATAAAAAAAAATAGACAAGTAAGCACCAAAACGAATGAATGGATGGAATGCTTGTAATTTATCTTCCCCTGCTTACTTCCCATTTAACATCTTTCTCTTCTCAACCGCGCTTAGTCGGACCTTCATGCTTTCCATGATACCTGTTACCGTCTTCTTCTCGCATTCTTCCACGATGAATCCAAAGCAGAAATAGAAAGCAGTTATAAGCGTCAAACCGCACGTCCAGACGAAAGCTAGGACCGGACTGACGTCTCCCAGCGATACAGAGAGCAGGAGAAGGAAGAAACAGGAGAGAGCCTTAAGACGAGACCACATCTGATCTGATTTGACCTTCTCAATGTTCTTTGAGAGAACCGAGATGGCCTCTTTCAAGAGTTCCGGAAGTTGCTGCCGCGGCGACCCATCGCCATCCTCATTTGAATTGTGGTCAGGTCCATCTCCTTGACCTTGGTTATCTGTAAATGAAGATTATAAAAAAGAACAAAGAAATAAATAAATCTACATAAAGATAAGATCTGGCAATTCAATGAGAAACAGCAAGAAATTGTTGGATCATTTATATCTTGGAATTAAAAACCGTTTTTGTTGTAAAAAAAAATATAGCACTTAGACCTCTGTCTAAGCTTCAGAGTGACTGGCACATAACAAGTGTCAGGTTAGGATGAGTAATGTAGCTTTACAATTAAGATGAAAGGGCATGAAGCAACAAAGAACGGTGCATTCAATGATTTGTCATGCCGGGTACCCATTCACCTCACCTGGGTTGAGTGCAGCGCAATGTGGGTTAATTTCTTGGGAAGGAAAACACGCCATGGCTGGGATTTGAACCCACGTCCCTCTGATTGAAAGGCGACAGTGGTTACCACTAGACCACAGTGCCCCCAATGACCAGTTACGACTGGTTGGTATGTGCTACATAGCCAAGAAAGATCCCATGAATGAATAATGTAGCTTTAATAGAAAATTAAATGAAAAAATGAAATTTTTGAAATTTCTTGTCAGGCAAATCGATATCCAACAAATTCGGGGAATATAATCCAAGAAATAAATCCACACGTATATGAACGATTTCAGCAAACGAACGTAATGATGTTTTTGCGCGCGAGCGGGATCTCACGTGACTCGATTCAGATACTATCTGAATTCTCGTCACCCAAGTTAACGAAATGAAATAATAAAGTTTTACGGAAATGAATAGACAAATGGTGAAAATCCTAATGCAGATGATATTAGTAAAATGGCATGGATAAAACCCAACCTTGTGACCGTGTGATATAAAATGTTGACAGAACGCCCTCATGGTCCGAATAGTGTAAATCTGAACCCGGAATCTTCCGCAGTGCGAGAATGGTTTGAAGGCACCTGGCTGTGTAGGGACCGAAGGACTGGTAGAGATTGTAGTCTATCCTTTCTCCGTCATCAGTTTCCTTGTAGTACAGTGTCTGGGACATGGCTAGAGGATTGTCCAATCGCTCATTCGTCATTCCATCCGTGTACTAGTGATAGTGAAATGGGCGTGGAAAGCATGATTGCTAAATGTGATATTGTACGCATACTTAACAAATGCAAAAATTTGTACATGTCTAAACAAATGAAAATACGAATGTATGTTAACAAAGGCAAAAATGTATGATGCAAATCTAACAAATGCAAAAAGGTATGCATGTTTAACAAATTTATAAATTATATGCATGTTTAACAAATATATACGCATGTATTTTTAACAAATGCAAAAATGTATGCATGTTTAACAAAATGCAAAAATGTATGCATGTTTAACAAAAGCAAATTTTTTTTCAATGATTTACTAGTCATATATATATCATTGAATATTGGAAAATATTGAAACTGAACCTTCATGAATGACAAGCACATAATGAATTATAATGGGACAAATAATGATCCTTGAGGAAAGTCAAACAGAATGAAACATTTTCCAAGGTTGAATTATTTTACTGAAAATTAGAAACTTTCAAGATTCTGTCTGAATGCCTTTCTATGAGTAGGGGAGATCGGGGTTAGTTGGAACATGGGGTAAGTTGAAACATTGTAAATTTCTTTAAAGCCTGTAAAATTAATTTATGCAATACTGATTATTATTTCTATCATTGATCTTGTATTGTACATATGTTTGTTATCATGTTTGATGTTTTTTTTCTTTCTTTTTCTTTATTTTTTTGTTACCATTGTATATTTCTCATGCCTATTATTGCCATGGTTATAAGTTGTTATATTTCTTCTATGCCCCCAGGAGGGGCCGTCAAGATATAAAATCATTGTCATTGTCCTCAATTTATTGCTGTCAATAATACAATAGTGTTGAATTATTATTGCAATAAATTGAGAGCAGTATTGCATAGATTTATTTTACAGGCGTTAAAGAAAATTACAATGTTTCAACTTACCCCATGTTCCAACTAACCCCGGTCACCCCTACATTAAAGAGAAATGCCAGTAGTTGCAATAAACACTGATTTCATTAGAAAGTATTTTAACCAGGCTTAATTGTCAGTATATCATCGAGGATCTCGATCTGGTACAGTTACATAAACTGAACTTTGTGAAATCTTGAAATCTACGCTGAAAAATATTCACACTGAATATCACCAACACAGATAGGCACACGTGGGACAGTGTTTTATTATTGCTGGAATAAAGACCCGACAGAAGTGACCAAATCCGCGCTTATTTTGCTTATTTCTCAGCAATTACACAATTTCTTCCAGAATCCTTTGGCACATATTTTTTATTCATACAAATAGACACTTGGGTGGTCATTATATTAGCTTCTGTAAAAAGTCATTTTGAGATCGTTACCATTACTGGAATTTATCTTTAAACTCAAATTGCTCATGGACTTTGATGCACTCAAAATTTGAGATGAGAGAGTAGCAAACACAAAGTAAATGAAAATAATTCATTCATTAATATCAGACCTGCCAACCTTCTACAACCAAAAAAAAGTATTCTTACGAGGAAAAAAATTATTTTTTGACAAAAAAGAGTATTTTTGAACATTTGTTTGAACCTAACAATTGCCAGCCTGTTGTAGTGAGATCGGTGCAAAAACATGAAATGACTAAGCCTGAGTCAAATCGATTTTAAAATCGGTGTTCGATCGATGTAATCGAACACCGGTGCAGATTTTGCAAAATCGGTGCATCGAAAAAAAAAAACGTCGGCCGGCCGATTCGTTTGGTTTACACAATCAATCATCAAAATATCAGCAATGTCCAACTTTACTACCACTTACTTGATTTCTATTGCCCCCAAAATGAAACCGATTGAGTAATTATGATGCTATTCACCATTAATTTGAAGTTTATTTCGATCATAGTTCGAGTCTTACTCGTCTGCTCGTGCCGAGATAATTTATGCACGATGAATTCATGAATGGAAGTCATGGCCATCGATCGTGCATGCGCAGTACTGTTCTTTAATCAAACCAGAAAATGGCCGGAAATTGACGCGATCAACGTAAAATAAATCTTGCTTTCATGAACAATATTAATATCATGACCATAGAACATATTTGAATCGTAATATTTAACAATAATTTGCATATGATAATCATTAATATGAGTTTAGAGCTTGATGTGAAACGTTTGTATGTCGTTTCAATTTTCAATGGCGGGCATCTCATGACGATCGACTTGACTTCTTGAGTCGAGCTAGTGCACTTGTCTAAAAAAAATAATCATCACGTCAGGATTGATTCTCCATTGTCAACATGCAAAAACTCTGTTCAAGTTCGTAATATCACCATATAATAACATTTTACATGACAAAACAGAGAAAATTGCGTTTGATTTTTTTTCCCATCAATTTGAAGCTAGTTTGTGCCCAACTTTGGGCTCTGATTTCATGAATGGGAAAATATGTCATACGTCATCGAACACGCATGCGCATTGTGCTTATTTTCTCGGAGCTTGGAGGAGACGTCCAGAAATGGAATCATAGAAATAATCCCAGTATTAATTCTTCCATATGAACATAACATACTTTGCTGACATCGTCAATATTCTTAGTATGACCATAAAATCTTGTTAAATCGTAATAATTTAGATGAATTTAGGGCTCGATTCGAACCATTCGTATTTATTTTGATCGCATGCTCAATTGCGCCTAAAAAACTGGATTGTCATCAGGATTAATTCTCGAACATCGTCATAACTCATATTCCACAATCTTTCCTCACAATCGTTATATCAGCATTGAATAGCAATTCAAATGACCATCCAGAGAAAATTACGTATTTATTCCCATAAATTTATTTGGAGCTCATTTTGGATCCAACTACACAATTTCAGGCAAGTTACAGCGCTCTCCGTTGATTGCACTTGTTTGCTGGCGCTGACGTCAAGCACGCCTGTCGTTTCGGGAGATCGAGAGTGAGTGTACGGAGCTGCGGACGGGGCTGGTGAATGGACTGCGAATGCTAGTTGACCGAAAATCATTCGGATCGACTCTGCGTGATTCATGTCTTTATTATTGTTTCATTTTAAACTTATATGTTGTCATCTGCAAATATCATTGTTGAAGATATTTTGGGAAAAATTCTGCTTTGGTCTCCGGCATTTTTTTGTGTTTTGTGATCATGAAAAATACAAACGAACTTTGCTCTGTCATCTGCTTGTGCAACGCTCACCCGGCCAACGCAGGCGCAGACCGTCAGTGCGTATAGTGCATATGCAAAGCACATCGCATCGACGCAAAAACAAGACTAAATTTTCCCCGCCTTCAATATTCGATGCATCGATGTTCGATCGAATTAGAGCTGTCGAACACCGGTTTTCAAAATAATCGATATGACTCAGGCTTAGAAATTACTCTACTTGAAAACTTGGTAATTCACTCTTTTAAACATGTGCTCCTAGGCAAGAATTTACTTGTTCTTTTCAAGCAACAAGTTACTGGCCCGACAGTGATTTTTACCAGTCTGGGACTGTCGGACCAGTGCTAGTGTCACGCGCTGTGTATAATACATACTCCATTATCAGATTTGTTTTAAAAAGTAACAAATTATACAAAAAAAAGGTATTGGTGTATATATAGCAAAAAAGAGGAACAAACACTCTAGAAAGGGAACAGTGGGCATGTCAGCAAAATGCAGAGCTTCAGAGTATATCAGGCCATCAAAGGCATTGGCTGCAGATGCACTGATGATTTAGTCTCCAGGCACAGACCCTAGATTTTCACAATTCGCATAGTGCGTAATGGAGAGTCTGAAGTAGTGAGACTAGATTCACTGTGTTCTGTGGCTGGCTCTATTTGACACAGACAGAGCCTTTGACATCTAGTCTTTACTCTAGTGTGCTTAGAAGACTACTGTTGATTGTCTCAATGTCCCTCCAATTTGTGCTGTAATAAGTGCCCAATGGAAAAATAGCCCTTTATAAAAATATCAAAATTTAATACCCCTTGACAGATGAGGAGATCATCCAAAATATCCAAATCCATAATTTATTGTTCGAAATAGACATGAAATGAAATACTCCGAAAATTTGCTTTGCCTAATTGATCGTGGGCCCGGCAGCCACCGTGCAGCGCCAGATCGACGAGGCTCTATCCCTTTAATTGTTGAACGCTAAACAGGGTAGCAGCAACTCCCATCTTTTAACGTCTTTTGGTCTGACGCGGCCGGGTTTGAACCCCCGACCTCCCGGTTGTGAGACGGACGCTCTACCAACTGAGCCAACACACATATTCACGTGACTGGAGAATCCTTGAGGCATTTTAAAAAGAGTTTGATTTGATTTCAAGTCATGCAGTTACATTTCAACTTCTAATACTACATTATGTGCTGAGGATGTCAGCAGGTAGAAACGAAATAAACATAACTTTTTGAAACCAAGCTGAAGTAGTTGCAGCAAAAAAAAAGATTATTCATCAAAGTCAACCGTCACCATAGCAACGTTAGTAGACCTAGTATGTTTACAGAAACAAACCTTTGTGAAATCATATATAATCAAAGCTAAAAAGGGCCTACATGTGCAATGGTGGTGACTGCTAATACAGCTATGACTGTACGAGGGACAAATTATACAAATGATGATCATAGCAGACAGGTGACTGATATAGACAGGTTCCCATAAACACCATCTGTTGCAATCAGAATCGTTTTAGTGGTCACTATACTAAAGCAAGGTGGCCATGGAGCTTTGACTATACAGACAAGCAGTGGCAAAACCTTCCGCAAAAAAAAAGAAAAAAAATGTCTTCAATCACAAATAAAGGATTTTGTTACAGAAAAAAAAATTGACAAGCAAAAAAAAAAAAAGGTTTTCAAGCTCGTGGGGGGGGGGGATATGCATCCTTTGCATGGGTTGTGACTCGTCGGGGGGCAGACTGACCTCCCACCCCCCGTAGGTACGCTAGTGCAGACAAAGGACAAACGATGAAAATGACGATCCCGTGCAGCATGGCATGTAAATGGTCACACTGATAAATGAGGGGTGAATTCAATAACCTTGTCAATCAAGGGTGAAAAAAGGTCAAACTGCATCTTATACACGTGATCAATCCCCGGTGGGGACAGGTTTTAAAGGTCACTATATTAAAGCGAGGTGGCCTTGTGCAAAGCTTTAACTATACAAACGATGAAAATGAATATTAAGTATACAAATAGTGAATAGGCAAGAGTGCGATGGTGCGAGATTTTGCATTAGGTGAAAGATGCTCTATTCAACGAGGCATTAGCCGAGCTGAATAGAGCATTTCTTTCTTTCACCGAATGCGAAATCTTGCACCATTGTACGAATGAGAATATTCACTATTTGTGTTGTACAACTCTTCAGAGTTTAGCAAAAATATGAAAAAAAAGCCAGAGTTTTTCCCTGCAGTAATCTACGAAAAGGGAGCAAAAATATTGAAATCGAAAAGCAAAATCCCACAAGCGCACATGACCTCGGGCAGCAATGTGCATGAAGCTTCGAAGCCAGCAAGCTAAATGCACATTTAACCTTCATTTTTTTACTGCGTGCAATGAATTGAATGGTATTGTGACGTACAACCCCTGAAGCCATGCAACGGTACATTTTGGGTGGTACGTTCAGTCTCCTACTTACTCAAGTACAAGCTAAGAATGCGTTGTACAATATAGCATGGTATGTACATGGTCACATTGAACAAGGATAAGGGGTGGATTCAATATACCTCGTCTATCAAGGGTCAACAAGGCCATGACTGCTTCGTGATCAGAGAACAGTATCGCCTTCTCTTGACTATCCCTCACTAATCTGCTCTCCGTGCAAGTTACGAGGAGCGTCGGAGAGGGGCGATAGGTTATGTAATCTATCCTCTCTCCGCATAGAGGGACATAGTAACGGGTGTTCCAGGCAGTGTATACGTTGTCGGACCTTTCCACAGTCTGGGCAGGAATATCCTGTAAATAAGGGCAAGTTCTGGGAATGATGGGGAGCGATTTTCTATAAATCTACTTGGGGTAAAATGATAGCCATGATCTTATGCAAAATTGTGCATAGAGCAGGTAGCTCGCAACGGAATGTTTTATACTCTATGGATTGATGGAATCAAATCATTTTTTAGATCCTAATAGGGAATACGACAGAATAAATCATTGTGTGATACTGTTTGGAAAAAGTTCTTTCGGAAATCTGTCTTTATAAGGAATTAAACCATCTTTAAGTCCCTGTAGATAACAACCCAGAGTGTACACTCACACAAGTTTCTTTGAAAAACATTTATTTTTCAAATCTAACATAAATGCCAAATTAGAGTACATTTTAGATGTATGTAGTGAAACAGCTGAAGATTATGGACTCAACGTACAAACTGTCTCAAACAACTGTTTCAACATCGCCAATGGATCAATTTTTGTATACAGCATATTTTCTCTTTTATTATCCTTGTTTGCACACAAAGTACATAGGCAGTGAGAGATTGTGTGTGATAGATCATTTGTTTCCTTTATAGTTGGAAATATAAGATGTTTTCATACCAGCAAAATTTTGGCATTTCCAATCACTTCAATGGAATCTCTTTCTTATTGCAAAGAAATGCTGCAGTTCTCAAGACATTCAACCTATGATTATTACAGGAAATATATGTGCATAGAGTCTTTAAAGAAATAATTTGACAAGATGAGATTGGCCTTTAAAAAGAAGTGTTTCCTTGAAAGCAAGCATGATTGATAGGGTACTGATAACAACCTTAATGTGAGTTCATGAAACTCAATATTCATTCATGCTATTCAGTATGTCCAAAAGCATCCATGTTGGAGCATAAACAATAATGAAACCTGTGCATCAAACCATGATAATCTATTGCTTTTATGGTCTAATACACAGGTTCTCCATTGTTATGCCCCCCCTGACTTTGACATAATCTGGAAATATTCTATATCGCATTCGTACCTCTTTATTTCCCCTTGTCTCCCAGGAGTCCAGTAATCCAGCATTTGTGATAGCAAGCTTGGTAGCTAGAGAGAACGGCTCCGAATTAAAATCACCCGTCACCAGCACGAGGTCGGATCCCCCGGAAGTTAATCTCACGAACTCGCTGAGCTCGTAAAGCTGGGTCAATCGATGCGTCAGGAAGTCGTCTTTTTCAGGGATGTTGGACGGAGCATAAAGAGCATGGGCCTGAACATTTGAAAGAGGGAAGAGATACATGTAATACAAATAAGGATCACTGGGACTTCTTCAATTGTCCTGAAGACGACAAGAACACACTTGTCAAAATGTCGAGTTTGGGTGGTCCTTTTCAGGACCAACACTTGCCCAAGAGAGATAAATGGTGTACAGTACCGTGAAACCTACATTAGACTTCTTCAATGCCAACATCCATGTTAACATCAACACAATGAATGATATAATTAGGGATGCCAGTTGGAATTGATCAGAGGGCCTGAAAATCACCTAGAATACAATATTTTGTGTACACAAAAATGCTAGAACTATGGCCTGAAAATGAATTGCCAGAGCCTGAATTCAGGCTTTTGCCTGAAAACTGGCATCCCTGTATAATCACAGGCTTGCCCAGGGACCACCTAATACCAAGATGCAATGGTAAAAAGATAAAAGGTATTCTTCTGGAAGGCAAACATAATTCAATGAGGTTTTCCACTATGTTTGAAAGAAGGGTCTAAAGCATAAAGCCTGGGACTGGAAGGAGAACGGAATGAAGCAATGTCTATTTATGATACTGTCATTCTCTGATTGGTCAATGACGCAATTTTTATTCTGGGATGCAATCCAATATTCATGAATCATGACCACATAACTTCAGCATTTATTATTACATAAATGCATTATAAAATGCAGAAAGCGGGATGAAAACACTAAGCTAAAATACCAAGAAAAAGGGTTGTCTTCGATTTCAGTTTTCGAATATGTAGGAAGGGGTTGTTCGTACAACCAGATATAAACTCTCAATCAACTCTATGAAATTCTAGATCTTCTTACATGGGTATTATAGACGTTCACAGCCATCCCTTCAATGTCGATCTTGCACAGCGCCACCATTTTCGAGATGTACCAGTCCCCCATGGTAACGTTGTGGGCATATCCATTCAGTGAGTAGGGGTGATAAAACGTGTCCACAATCGGCCATTTTGAAAATGTGCAGAGTCCACCATTCAACATACCCCTGGATCCAATGACATAAAAAAAGGGGGAAAAATGTTTCTTAAAGGTCAATTCCACCTCAGAAAAATGTTGATTTGAATCAATAGAGAAAAATCAGACAAGCACAATGCTGAAAATTTCATCAAAATCGGGTGTAAAATAAGAAAGTTATGACATTTCAAAGTTTCGCTTATTTTTAACAAAATAGTTATATGAACGAGCCAGTTACGTCAAAATGAAGAGTCGATGATGTCACTCACTATTTCTTTTGTATTTTGTTTAGATTATACAATATTTCAATTTTTACAAATTTGATGATTAGGAGGACCCAGGGTAGGAATTAATTTTTTTTTTTAGGGGCTACTTTTTTTTACATTGGGGCTACCACTGAATATCTTGGGGCTATTTTCAAATTCATGGGGCTACTTTTTTTTATCGCATATCAGCAATTACCTTTTGACATTACGAGACTCACTGTGACGCCTAACAGCTCAGAACATTTTTTTTTTAAATCTCCCGGTGGTGGGGGAATGCCCTACAGGCCTTACAATAATCAGCTTCACACACTTCAGATTTGAGCCAATCGAGGCCCCAAATGGCTTATTCAAACATTTAAGAAATCAGATTTAAATGTTTAAGTGTGTTTTGACACCCTCACTCAACATCCCCTTTACAACCACACACACATGGGCTTATTTATTTTTCATCTTTAATGAACCATGAACAATGAACCCCCCACCCCCCCCAAAAAAAAAAATCTAAATAAAATTAGTGAATAAAACAAAGGAGAGAGGGAGAGAGAGAGAATTCAGATCAAATAATAAATTAAAAAAAATATTTTTTTTTCACGGTTAGAATCACGGGTGTGGGTGAGTGTGACTATGAAGTGCACTTGGATTGCATATAAATTATGTTTAAGAAATGAAATCAATATCTTACTCAGTCTATTCAAATTCCGACACATAGCCACAGGCTATGTACATAATATTATAGGTTATGTACCTTAAGTTTTTCGCAAGTTATTTTGAAAACGCAGATCTCCACAGAAAATTCCTTTCATTCTGGGAGAGTCTAAAATCGGTGAAAAAGTATTCATTAATAACTTAAATATTAATCACAATGAAGAAATCATAAAGTGTTTTGACAGTTTTCAAAAATTAACATGAAATCTAAACTCTATCTGAAACAGAAAATCACCATCACTTAGGCCATTACTGATAGAATTCTCACCCAGAGCTCTGGCAGAGAACTTGAGCTCTAACTGGCTAGCTAACAGCATGCAAGTACCACACTCAAGCGCACGGCGTCCGCCTATTTTTTTTTAGATTGAGCCTTGTTTGATGATTTATTGTCTGATATTTACCCCTCTTCAAGAAAGAAATTAAAAAGTTATAATTCACAACTATAAGCGAAGTGATTTTGGATTATTAAGGCTCCGTTTTGACAAGCAAAGACAGCGACTGTGAGGACAAAAGACTTGCACATCGTATGTGCTGTGAACAGGGATTTATTTCCTGAGCAATTACAATTACGATATCACAGAATCGTGATATCCCAAATTGGAAATGTGTGCATTAGATATTGCACATGGTGAAGTATGGAGAAACCATGCTATTGAAAAAGAGACGCACTTGGCAATTTGAAACTGTGCTTATCATAAATTGAAAGTTACTTGATTTTAGCTTTCCAGATATTTAAATTTATACATGTACGATATGGCTTCGCTGCTTATCCATCTCGCACTCCGACTCGACGATGTCGATAAGCAGAGCTGTCACAATCACCAGCTGATTGCTTACACCGCCTAGTACACATACCGCACGATGCATGTGGTCTCGTTACCAGCTGTGCAGTCTAATCGTGCACGCATACATATACATAAGCCATGCGGCAAGTGCGTCAACAATTCTAAAAAGCCTGTGCTAAAGACTATGCGTACTCCGCATCCCATATTGCATTGCGCGTTTATTTACGATCGCGAAGCTTCCGGTGTTGCGGAAGGCTCGGATATTGCAACTTGAAGCTGGCAAGGGCGATATAAAAGATGCGCTTGCTCCGCCGCCGGGGAACTTAATTGTGTGAAGTATTTTTTGCATTGTCGATGGTATTTTATTGGGGCGATTCTAAAATAAAAAGTCGCCCCAAACCATTGGGTTTTGAGAATTTTTAGGGGCGATTTGGGCTGTCATGGGGGCGAAACACAACGAACAATTGTGTACAACGGATAGCGGAGCGTGAACGTAGCGGTCGTGTACATTTTTGCTTATTACATGACGTCATCCAGCCCCTGCCGAGAACCAATTTATGAATGAAAATATAGTAAGCATGCGCAGTGCAAGCCTTTTATTTCCCCACACAGAATTCCACCAAAACAAGTGTGCAATTCTCTATCACCTCGTACCAAAATCGACCTAGAATTTCACTTTCCCGTATTTTATATGAATTATGAAAGGTATTCTCGGAGGATCTATTTTCTCACCGATACTGCACAGGTAAGCAAATTTCGATTACTTCTTGCTTTTCTGTCAAAATCTTACGAATTAGCGTCTATATGCCATCGTGTTCGTTGGAATTTGTAGAGTCTATCGCAACGTGCGCAAAGTCAATTGGCTTCCGGGTTTCGGAGCGTCGCGTGAATATGCATGAAATTGCAGAGTTTCGATAATTTTCGATCGATACCGGAGCGATCCGATCACGAACCAAAACTATTTACGGCGTACACAACGTGACCGGATATCGTTATCGCTATCGATACTTCCGCACGCAGTCCGAAGGAATTATTTTTGGGACCACGTGGTCATGACGCGATCTGCGCGATTGACCAATCAGCGGTCTTCGAATCGCTGTGCGGAGACGATCTATCCGTTGTACACAGTCTATGGACAATTGTTCGTTGTGCGAAATCGCCCGTCACCCCCGTGTAATTCCGACGCTGGGAGGACCTCATTGCCTGAAGCAGAAAATGTTAAAATAATGGAATTCCACATGTTCAGGGAGGAATAAAACTTCATTTCACATGACAATGATGAGAAAATCAAAATATTTCATATTTCATATAATATAATACCAAAAAAAATAGTGAGTGATGTCATCAGTTCCCTCATTTACATACCGACCGAGATGTGCATATAACTCTTTTGTGAAATGAAGCGAAACTTTAAAATGTCATAACTTTCTTATTTTACATCCGATTTTGATGAAATTTTCAATGTTATTGTTGATTTTTTCTCTTTTTATTCAAATCAAGTTTTTGTTGGGTTGGACTTGTCCTTTAATTATGGCAGTCTATAAACTTGTTTAGAATTTAAAATAAAATTAGAATTGCAGCTATTATAAATGCGAACATTTAGGTCAGACAGGAATCCTCATGCCACTGGTATACAGTGATCAAGAGAAGAGGAGGAAGGTGGGAAGATTAGGGGAGAAGGGGGGGAAGAAGAGGGGAATGAAAGATAGGGAGAATGGGAGAAGAGTAGTGAAATAAAAGAACCTTGAAGTACCCTCCCAAAAAGCGTACATGCTGTCCTGGAGAGGGTTGTGCTGTGTCAGGTGCTGCCACTGCTTCAGGTGATGTGGTGATCCTGTGGTGATATTCTTGGTGCACTATATGCAGTGTGCGGGTGGTGTGTGTGTGTCCCTCTTACAGCATCCTAAGGGGAGGGGGAGGCAACATTTGCTGAATGATAGGCAATGTTGCTCCCCAGAAGCCAGCTCTAGAGGACGAAGTTACAGCAGCGTTTTGGAGAGTATTCCAAATAGGGATGGTTCTTGGGAACATACTGTACATGTCGCAGTTCACACTACAAAAAGGCTGGGTGTAATTGAGCTGATGTCCAGTGTGTTGTGGACGTTGTGGACAAGAATTGCTGCTTAACTTAAGAATGGAAAGGAAGGAGGAAAGGAAGGGAAGGAGATGAAAAGGAGTGGATGGGGATAGGAGTAAATTGCCTATTAGTCCACTGCCAACTTGTCAACTCACCACATGGTCTAACTTCATTTAGTCTAATGACGTTCCGTCCATCAACATTTGTCTATCAACCATTTGGTCTAATCGTCACTTCATCTAATCGCCGATTCGCTTTTGACCATTTCGTCTCGCAACCAGTTGGTTTAATATTTGTTTTATTTTCACTCATTTTGCCCAAATTACACAAGTCTAATTAGACCAAATGGTATATAGACTAAATGGCTATTGGACCAACTGGTTATTAGACGAAATGGCAATTAGACCATGTGGATTATGGACGAACTGAAGTTACACCAAAGTACACTAGACGAATTGGCATTGGACCAACTGGTTATTAGACGAAATGGCAATTAGACCATGTGGATAATGGACGAACTGAAGTTACACCAAACTATACTAGACGAATTGGCATTGGACCAACTGGTTATTAGACGAAATGGCAATTAGACCATGTGGATTATGGACGAACTGAAAGTTACACCAAACTATACTAGACGAATTGGCATTGGACCAAATGAAAATAAAATGGGAAAGGAAGGGGGGATGAGAAAAAAAAGGGGGGACTAAAAGAGGGCGAATGGAAGAGAGAGACGGGGAAGGGAGGAGAAAGAAAGAAGAGGGAGAAATGATAATAATAATAGCTGGATTTATAAAACACTTTTTGCCTGACGATACAAAACGCTGCTATCATTACCCTGGCTTAAGCTCGACCTACCATCACCGTGCTCAGTGCATTCAAGGAATAAATCCTGCCGGGTACCCATTCATCTCACCTGGGTCAAGTGCAGCACATTGTGGATAAATTTCTTTAAAAAAAACATGCCATGGCTAGGATTTAAACCCACGACCCTCTCTTTGAAAGGTGAGAGTCAGAACCACTGGCCACTGGGAAAACCGTGGAAAAATGGGAAAATTGGAGAAGGGAGAACATTGGGAGGAAGAAATACATGGAAGGAGTAGCAGTTAAATGTAGTAGTACATGTAGTAGCTGAGGAAGCAGCAGCAGCAGTAGAAACATTAAAGGACAAGTCCACCCCAACAAAAACTTGATTTGAATAAAAAGAGAAAAATTCAACAAGCATAACACTGACAATTTCATCAAAATCGGATGTAAAATAAGAAAGTTATGACATTTTAAAGTTTCGCTTCATTTCACAAAACAGTTATATGCACATCTCAGTAGGTATGCAAATGAGGGAACTGATGACATCACTCACTCACTATTTCTTTTGTATTTTACTATATGAAATATTTTGATTTTCTCATCATTGTCATGTGAAATGAAGTTTCATTCCTCCCTGAACACGTGGAATTCCATTATTTTAACATTTTGTGCTTCGGGCAAGGAGGTCCTAATTATCAAATTCATAAAAATTGAAATATTGTATAATTCAAACAATAAAAAACAAAAGAAATAGTGAGTGACATCATCGACTCTCTCATTTGGATGTAACTGGCTCGTTCATACCTAACTATTTTGTTAAAAATAAGCGAAATTTTGAAATGTCATAACTTTCTTATTGTACATCCGATTTTGATGAAATTTTCAGCATTGTGCTTGTCTGATTTTCTCTATTGATTCAAATCAACATTTTTCTGAGGTGGACTTGACCTTTAAAGAAAATACAACGTCCTTAAACTTACATTCTAAAGTAGAAGCTGTATGGGAGGACTTTTTCAACTGCAGACTTTATAAGTTCATAATCCTCCATGACCCAGATCTAAAACAGATTAAGAAATACAAAATTCAAATTATGGAGTCAAACTTTTTTAAAACTTTCAACTCATCAACTTTGTACATCATTACTTGTGTATTGATGAATTTATTTCTTGTATCAGAGAAACAGAAAACAGACCATTGGCTCTGAAACAAACACGGGGGTGTATCACAAAGAGTTAAGTATGATGTAGAGTCGCATTTAAATGTCCAGTTGCGTGCCGAATGTACTGCATCACAACATTGGTCAAGTCATGCTAAGAGGACGCGTGCTACTGCCTATTTATCAATGAGATTGCGCGCTTAATAATCATGTTCGCATCTGCACGAAGCATTACTCTGAGTCATACACATACCTTTGTGATACACCCCCAAGTTCTAGTCTGCTGTGCAAACCCTTCACTCGAGTTACGGGTCTGAATTGCAGCCTACTCATGCCTTGTGTACTAAAGGCCATCTGAATTGAAACAGCAAGTTTAGTATGTGCTAGTCTTTGCGTGGAGACACACTTGTTGACACAGACCACCCCACGTCTGCAATCAATGACTTTCTATAAAGGCAATAGTTGAAGTCAGGGACGACACTAAGATCCCCTCTTATGAGATTTTATCTGATGCTTTAAAAAAAAAGAAAATAACACAAAATGGAAGACATAAGTATCATGGACAAGAGATGGCTTGGTTGTACCACTTTTTAAAAATTATTATAAAAAAAAAATCAATCTCACTTTAACATCATCTTAGAGACTTAGATACAAACCACCCCCTCCCGCTCCTGCTGCAAAATACCCTTGGGACCAACTTGATTAGCATACATGTAGATGTCCTGAAAAGGTAATTTTCATACTACCAAGAGAAGTACTGAAGTGTTTAAAAAGATCACATTTCTTGAATAACTGCTTGAAAAAACAAAGGAAATGTTTGATCAAAACTCTCAGTGGCAACATACATGTAACTTTAAAAAAAAATAATCACTTTGAATTCTAACCCACCACTAGTTAAAAATAAATTTTAAGATGTATACCTCCTGAAGAGACACGATATCATAAGCTCCTGTGGCTAATTCTTTGGCGATATGTTGCATTCGCTCTCTCTTGTCCTTACTGATGCCGAATGGTAGACCCCTGATGAAACAAACCAAAAAAAAATCACAAAAAGACAAAAGTGGAAGCCTGTCAATTTTGGTAAAGATTCACAATATTTATATAATGAATAAGATCAGTAAAATGCCACTTTCAAAATTTGTATCGACTAGAGATCTGAAACCATGTAAAACAAGGATAATTTATTTTTAAAAAGCCATGAAGCAGAGGGGACCGCCTAAAATAAAATAAGAAGCTTTCATGGCCATACACATCCCCCTTTCCTCCAATCCTAGAATTTATATCTTTTGGGTCTAGATCTAGACCAAAAAGCTTCAGTCTCTGTAGATCTAAAGTAGACTGTAGTCTGTACTGGTTGTTCCGCTGAACTAAGCTTAGACACCATTCTCCCTCCGTTCCTAAAACTCGTTTACTGGAAACTAGTTTAACGTGCAGCGAGAATGGTCGAAGCAGTCTTGGAAGCGATCTTCCAAACCAGTTCGGAAAAACACCTCGCGATGTAGTTTTCAAGATCGCTTTACCTCATTAAACTGGTTTTAGCGTTAAGTGAGGACACAACCGTTCTTCGGGAAGTGATCTTCGCACATTTTGAGCATACTACTCCACACGACAGGTGTAGAATGCCTATGCTGCAGTTTTCGAATTTCGCACGAAACATGTCACCCCATAGCAACAAGATCGCTTCACATGAAGTAATTTTGAAAACCACTTTCGTGTGATTAAGTGGGAACGCTAGCAAAGCAATCTTCCAAACTGGTTTCCTGAACCGGTTTCCAGTACACTAGTTTTAGAAAGCGTAATGATAACAGCCTCTATGTTGTCTGGGCATGGAGGGGATGAAAGTAAAATGTCGGATTATAGACTCTAGCCTAGATCTAAATCCACAGAAAATATCTGTCTGTTTTAACCATGCTATATTGCTATAGAAGTAGATCTAGGTCTAGATCTATAATAGGCTAGTATTGGCCTTATTGTGAAATTTGTCACCTCTCTTCTCATGTGTGTGCATTCGTTGTGTACAACTACAACGTCAATGCATGGGCAGAGCCAGTGGCGTACCTGTGATTTTCAGTCGTACCCGAAAAAAATTTGACAAGCAAAAAAAAAAGAGTTTCAAGCTCGTCAGGGGGGGGGGGCAGGGATATGTCTTTTGTATGGGTTGTGACTCGTCAGGGGGGACAAACTGCCCCCCCCCTTGTAGGTACGCACGCTAGTGGGCAGAGCTACCAAGTCTCACGCATTCAGGGTCCGTTTCACAATCTCACGCATGGCACCCATTTTTCTCACGCATCAGGACCCGACAGAAAAAAAGAGAGAAAAAGTCCCGGAAAAAGAAGCATTATTCGCTAGATTATACGCATTGATAGACCGCCTTCGCATGCAATGCAAACGCAATGAGCCCCATTGGGGGGACTTTGCAATTTAACCCCCTAATTGGCGGATCGATGCACAATCGTGAGCCGTCTATGGACAAGGAAAAACAATTTTAAATATGTTTTAAAAAACTCCTCGTATTTCGATGCAGACGGCTGCCAGCTGTCTAACGTTAAAGTTTGATGGATCAGACTTCTTAAAAATTTAACTTTATTTTTTATTACATTTCAAAAATTTTAATCATGAATTCCTAATCATTTATACTTCTTCCTGTTTATTTAATAAACAGACATTCATTCTGATTGCCAACATTCATTTCATATCAAGAAAACACGCACCACCATTCACAGGAACATAATAATAAAAAGCATGCGGTTGTTGTAGAGCTCAGACCACATGGTCATGGCAGACGTGAGGCGCGGCATTGGCTTCGGGCGGCTTGTGGTTGTACAACTGGTTGCAACTTCTGCAAGGACAAGGTTTTGAAAAACAAATCTTTTTTATTGAGGTTCAAATTAACTTTAAACTCATTTCTTAAGTTCGAATTTCATGATGATCCTTATTAATGACTCACCAGCAATTCAGTGTGACGACTTTTAACTCCATAATTTATTCGAAAGAGAGACAAAAGCTGACTTTTCCAATTTTTGCGACGGCACTCCTACCCCACTTCCAAGCTCCTCGAATCAGTTGTGCTGTAGCTAGCGCAAGCGCTATAGCTCTCTCATCGCGGATCCCGGCGCCCGGGCGCGGCGGGGGTAGGTCGGGCGGCTCGGAGGGCCGGCCTGGCCTGGGCTGTTGCTCTGAGTTCGTAAGCGCTCGGGGCGGATCCGGAGGGAGTACGATAAATGGATGATGGGCGTGGTCAATTTCATTAATTGATCGCGTGCGCGCATGTGCCTGTGGCGCGCGCCAATCGATCATTCCACCTGTTGCAGGATATTTTCCCGGGATAATAATTTTTATACCGTATAAAAAATAGCCGCCTCTCTTCTAAAAAAAAAGAAGAAAGAAGAAAAAAAAATCGAGGTAAAAGTAAAAAGGGTGGTGCCAAGCGTCATCGCAAGGTTCTACGAGACAACATCCAAGTATCACGAAACCTAGAAATAGAACTATATAAGGCAAAGTAAAAAAAGGAAAAGCAGTTATCGTCCGGGTTTTTCAAGAGAACGAAGTGATGTGGGGATGTGGGAGGGGATCGAGTGAGCCTTACTCCCGGGCCTTACTATTTGTTAGAAAAAAAACACAGATCATTTTCCGGCCGGTTTTTTTTTTATCAGAGATGAGGGAGGTCCCATCCTATTTACAATTTTTTGTGCTACAAAATTAATGATTGTCATGCCATGTCAGGCTCGATTTAGATGGTCGATGGATTGTGGATTCTCAATATTAATGATAATGAATGAGTATTGAACATAATGAGTATTGAACCTGCACCCTCATTATGTAGGATGAATAATGATTATTATTGTTTTCTTCTAATGGAAGCTTACTTGAGATGAAGGGAGGGGGTGTCTGTCATGAGATAGGGGATTGGAATGAGAGCTAACCTGAGATAGGGGGTACAATGGGGGGGGGGGGTCTCCAAGGCAGGAAAGGGAAAAGCCCGCGAAAGGAGTCGCCATGGGTTCAGAAATTTTGGCAAACACTGAGATAAGGGGTGCTTTCAAAGGGTTACACTTCGTAATTCCGAAACATATAAATTACCTATACCTCGATGTTCGTTAATCAGAAACGAAAAAGGGTTCGTTAATCCGAACATTTGTGGCGTAATTCCGAAGGTTCGTTAATCCGAAAAGGCATGAGAGTCGTAATTCCGAAGGTTCGTTAGTCCGAAAACGAATTGAACAACGAACCTTCGTTTTGGGATAAACGAACCTTCGGAACAACAAACCTTATTTCGCTTTCGGATTAACGAACCTTCGGAATAACAAAGCGTCGGAATTACGAATGTATGCGCTTTCAAAGGGAGGGAACGAGGATAGACGTACGCAACACTGAGGAGGAGGGGGGGGGGGCAATTAACCTTTTCACACATAAAAAAATTATTTCACATATATATACATAATTATGTAAGGGTAAAAAATAAGGGGGGGATATTTAGAAAAAAATGTTGAGAGCCACCATGTCCATACAGCCATTTTCAGTTTTCCAGAGGCATTTTTTTTTCAGGCGGATTAAGCGCAAGGTTTTACATCGCTATTTGTCCTGCACTTAACATTGGTCAATTGCTATCTATTGTTGTTTATTTTGCTTTATTGGTAAATTATTATTTAATTTATTGTTAATTTGTCATGGAGGGCCTAATGTTAATTATTTCAATATTTGTAGATCTAGATCCAGTGGCGTATAGGATTTTCCACACGGGGGGGGGCAAATTCGTATGCCAAAAAATCAACAAGCAAAAGAAGGTCAATATTTATTCGTCCCTCTTTTTTCAGTTTTTGACATGACATAGTCTCACTATACACTATATGCATATTGCAAAATCCAAGGGCCCCTGCCTGCATCCCGGGCCTGCATATGACCCCCATACAGCAAAAATGTCTGCATTAGGCCAGGATCTCCTCCTTCTGACAGATAATTGACATGATAAAAGCAGAAACTTATTATCATTTTTTTTGGGGGGACTATTAACAATTCATCAGTAGATGCCCGGTGTAAATGTCTTCGTGACTTGATTCGGTATATTTGTTGTCTCTTTAATATTGTTTGGCAATGAAGAACACGGAAGTATATTATTAAGGAATAATTAGTCATCAGCATCTTAGTGATGAGCGACAATAATGAATGGAGGTAACCGGGGAGTTAATAGGCACAGGCACCTAGCTGTAGAAAATGGATACGTGTTATGAAGGAATTCCTTGAATGTTCGAGCTACTATTATCCGTTTCATATTAAAGCCGGGGAACATAGAACCGCAGAGCTTAGAACAGGGGCCGCGGAACGGTTTTCAATGAAAGTAGGCCGGAGGGGGGGGGGGGGGACTGACCATGTAAAAAAATAAAAACCTATGGTCATTTTTACGTTTTGTGTACACGATTTTGGAAAAAAGAGTGTGTGTGTGCGGGAGGGGGGGGGGCTTAAGCCCCCCCCCAGGCCCCCGCTGTAGAAGCACATTATTGTCGTATTATTATCATTATTATAATTATTAAGGAATGAATCCAGCTAAAGACATCATCAAGTTTGCTTATGATAGGGTCTATAATACAGGCAAACTCTAAAAACCTTTTAAAAAATGGCGGCCTATTGCTCTTCAAATTCAAACAAGTGCCATGTATAGAGTTCATGAAACATGCAGCTCTTTGAAACGCTTTTTGTTTTAATTATGTGTGAGGATGGATTATGAAAACAAATGAATTAAGCCGGCGCAGCGGCCGGAAAGCAAGCCAGAAATTAAACAAAGGTCGGATATGCAGTATCCCCGGGATAGGGGTTTTACTTTGCTTGATATTGGCCGGGAAGCTGGGGGACATGTTTTCCTGATTTTTATTTTCCTAAGGGGCGCCGAGATCGAGTGCATATTTTTCATATATGCAGCGCACCCCTGGAAATCTGGTAGATGTGGCAAAATGGAGAAATGTAACAAAATGACCTCCAATTTGAACTAAAACCATTTTTTTTTGCTTGTCAAATTTACATGAAAAAAAATCATTCCCATATAGGGCCCGAGGGTGTGTGTGTGTGTGGGGGGTCTAGGCTAGGGGTGCATCTGCTGCGTCCCCAAACACAAAACTTAATCCGGGGATAATCCTCTACGCTGCGTGTGACCATGTTGAACATTTCTAATTCTTTCATTTCCATGGTTTTTTTCCAGACTAGACCATGCATACGACACTATTGCGAAAAAAAATCGAAATACTTTTAATTGTAATCGATTAGATTGGCCACGCCCACTTATACCGGCCGCGCCTACAAATTTGCGCCTGCCCAGTACATGACTGCTGACTGCATGCTGTATTCGGGCGCGCGCCGCACCCGCGCCGGCCACATGGCCTGCATGTAGCTGTACTGTGTGTACGTACGTGTATGTACATTTTTTATGTATTTTACCCGCCGCCCGCGCCCAAGCCGGCGCTTGCCATTAACGTTAGGCCTGTTTTACAATTACTATTCATATATATCTCTACTCTAGCGTCAGTTTCTATGATCTACTACTATATTACTGCCTTCTGGTGCTTGTGGTTCGTGCATGGCGGTTTCGTTTTTGATAAATAATGGAATTAAACGTTGTCACATTAAATTGCTGGTGAGTATACCGTATGTGGGTCGTAAAAAGGGTGACCGTGCTGGTTCCACTGCTACTGAGGGAGTTCTGGCCCGCTTCGCCTGCCGGAGCTTCCGCTCTTTGGGTTAGTTCCAGTGGGTGCATTGCCACCGTGCACAGCATTGGCACTGCACATGCAACACTTTCAGGGGATTTTTTAAAATTAGTAATAGACGAGATAATTTAAATCAGATAAGTTTTGATATGAAACTTACCAAATGATTAGACATCATCGTTTCGGGGATTCCCTTTAACAATATCTGACATTGTCTTAGAGATTCCCCAACTCCCATTCCCAATATAATTTAAGGCAGCGATTCGGGAGGGGGGAGATGGAGGGGGGCACTTCGGTACTTGACGAGTGGATACCATGCCCGACCATTGGGTCTCGAAAAGCACCCTAAACACATAGATCTATTTTCCATATTCTGAAAATGCACCCCATAAGTATTGGCCTGCGAAACCTAGACAGCTTGCAGCCGTCTGTTTCGAGGAGTTTTTTAACATTTAAAAAAAAAATTTCTCCTCGTACACAGACGGCTCGCTATCGTGCAGCCACCATTATTAGGGGACTTGCAATGCAAAATCCCCCCATTGGGGCTCTTCAGTTTTTGTCTTTAATGAATAAAAAATTTGAAAATTAACGTGACTAAAATGCAAATTAATATTCCCCCTTGGCATTAATTGCCAAAAAACGGAGAAAAATGAAGTTAAAAGGAACAAAAACAGTGACTTACCTCGGCTGTCGCGCAAATTCACTTCCCCGTTTTATCCGATCTTAATTTTTAAGTACATTATACATAAACATATGGACATTGAGTCACCTGCACAGATCGCGCTAGAACTTCGGTCTCTGTATTTGGTGAGTGAAGCCAACGGAGTTCAGCTGAACAACCACCGGGGCAACAAAACAGAGACTGAAGCTTTTGGTCTATGCAAAACCCTACCATTAACAAGTATTGGAATTAATAAACAAAACGATACTCTTGGCAAGTTCCTTGAATTGACCCCTAGACTCTAAACAAGTACAAATACAGCGATATTCTTATTGTTATGTCACAGACGTTGGTCATACGGGCAGAAATCCCAGGGGGACATGTCCCACCTACTCAAAATAGTAGGGGGGACACAATATCATATCCCCCTAGTTTTCTGGTCTTTTATGATGGTAACAAACTCATCAATCAAAATAAAAATAAAACATGTATGTTTTTAGTTTAGGATGAGAATGACCTTACTTTTGGAATGATAATCTTTTTTTTTTGCTTGTCAAAGTTTCCAGCCAATGGTCGGTCGTAGGTGTTTCCTTCACCTACATCATTGGGTTTAGTACAGCCCCACCTCTCACATCTCGCGCAAATCGTACTCTAAACACGTAGTGTTGACTCTTGGGGCAAAAAAAAGTACATCCTTTATAAAACATTTTAGTCTAAATTTTTTATACCCTCGCAAATTTGATCCTAAACATGTAGCTTTCCTATTAAAAATAGATGCCCTTTTTTCATTATTTTAGTTTTTTTGACACCCTTGCTATGTTATGTACGTAACATGCCCTATCTTGAAAAAGACATCCTTTTACGTTTTTTGGTCGCATGGTATCCACTCCTCAATGTAAGTGGCCCCCCAGGGGCAGCAATCTTGAAAACTACATCGCGAGGTTGTTTTATGGACTGGAGATTTTGATCGGCAACACCTCACCCAAGTTACGCATGCGGGTAAAGTTGGCCTTTGTCATAGTTGAGTTCACAATCTTTACTGGATACCTTTAATGGGCTTTCACTTGTCTTTATCATCTTTGATTCTAATTTCAGGGGTCTCCCATTCGGCATCAGTAAACACAAGGGAGAGCGGATGCAACACATCGCCAAAGAATTAGCTACAGGAGCCTATGATGTTGTATCACTTCAAGAGGTATACATTTTTTCAGTTTTAACCAAGGTCGGAGGTTAGCTAGAATTTGGGATGATTATTTCTTAAGAGTAATGACAGAGCTAGATTTGATCCTAACTTTTGTGCTGCACTCAACCCAGGTGAGGTAAATGGGTACCCTGGCATGAATTTATTCCTTGAAATGCATGATCACCTAACAGCTGCGCTGCTAAAGCCATGGTAATTATGCTGCATTACTGTTGATCACTTTAATACAGATTTCTGATAAAGTAAGTGTAAAGTGCATTGACCCAAACGAAAGGATAGTATGGAGGAAAGCCATCAAGGAAGTGAACTGTCCATCCCCACAAAGCGGGAAAAACAGACTCTTAATGTTGATGACGAATTATCTTTTTATTCTGTTCTCGTTTTCTGGTGCAACACTGGCACTGGTCCGACGGTCCCAGACCAGTAAAAATTGCAGTCATGCCAGTAAATTTTCAAAAGATTTTCTGGTCCAACATGACCAGTTATAGATATATCAAACTGATACCAATGATATTTTCTCTTCTTTTGTGAATGATAAAAATGGCTCTCCAAAATTTACAAATGGTGTTTACTGTTTGTATGTTTTTTTTTTGGGGGGGGGCAATAAGAAACAAAAAAATAAACTCAAGTTTTAAAAAATTTTATTTTTATTTTGGGGGACCAGTAAACTTTAAGTTCGGACCAATAAAAATGGAAAAAACTGGGTATCTACTGGTCCGACATGGACTAGTTGGACCAGTAGAAAAAAGGGTTAGTGTGGAGCCCTTGTTAAATAACGAAGAAAAAGTGTATCACAATGGTTCTACATGTACTTGAGTATACACAGAGTCCTTTACTAGAAAGTTTTTACAAGGATTTGACTTTTCTATTTCAATTTTCTTTTTAATAGATCTGGGTCCTGAAGGATTATGAACTTATAAAGTCAACAGTTAAAAATGTTCTACCATACAGCTTCTACTTCAGAATGTGAGTTTAACAGTTCTAACATTCTTACCACGTAAAGTGCTGCTACTACTTCTATTATACTTTCTCTACTTCATTCTTCTTCCAACTTATTGCCTTTTTTCTACCCCTCAATCCTTTATCCTTCTGCCTTTCTCCCTCCTTCCAGCCTCCCCCCCCCTCTATTCCGACTCCCATCTCTTGCCTCCCTTCCCTTTCATTTTTCCTTCAACTCCTATTCCCCCCTTCCTTATCTTCAGTCCTCTTTCCTCCTCATCTCAGACTTGGTAGTACCCGTTTCACATGAAACAAATCCACCATTTTTCTTCTATGGAATGGTTTTACTTTGTAGAAAGAATGATTTTTATTTTTTTCCATAACTTAGTATAGCAACATAACACATAATTCCAAATAAATCAAGAGAATTATCATACATGTACATACATGAAGTAATGATTATGTTTAAAGTGCATAAAGACTATAGACAGACAATGTTAATAATCAAACCATGTACATAAATGAGCAGATTTTTTTTTAACCTAAAGTTCTTTTTTAGTGAGTTTGGATTCAATTTCTTTGTTACTCATTAAGTAGGGTTTAAAGCAAGCAAAGTCAGGTGTCTTATTTTGAAAATTTTCTTGTTACGGAATGAGAGGATAATCAGGATATGTAATTTTTTCATAGCTTATAATTTGCCTAAAAGTTTCAGATAAAAGAGAAGCCAGAAATTATTTAAAAACAACGACAAATAATTGAGTTTCACCATGTTGTATTTGGGAGAGCAGGGGCAAGCCTATTTGTTGTGACATGATTTTTTTATCTTCAATATCTTGGCATATGATTGAAAACTCATTGTATAAACTCCTGTCCATTTCTTACTTGAAACAAAAAAAGTTTATACAATTTTCCAACAGTAGCTGAAATGCTAATTTTATTTTTGATTTTACTGCCCTAATGAATTTTTTCCTCTTTTTATTTCATTGTCTGCAGGGGCTTGCAGAACGGGGGGCTCTGCATGTTTTCAAAATGGCCGATCGTTGACACGTTCTATCACCTCTACTCCCTGAATGGATATGCCCATCAAGTTTTTATGGGGGACTGGTACACCGGAAAAATGGTGGCGCTGTGCAAGATAGACGTCGAAGGGATGGCTGTAAATGTCTATAATACCCATGTAAGAAGAATGCTATAGACTTGGATGTATATCTTTTTTTCTGTGAACTGTATGTGTGTCAGTCTCCGGATTGTCTTTACGATGTCTTCATATAATAAACCGAATCGAATGAATGAATATCTCAGTTTGCAAACATTTTACAATTTTTCTGGGAAGTTCATGTTTCAAAACATTTATCCATTATACATTATCAAAATCAACAGACAAAATATACACATAAAAAGACTTATGTGTTTTCTACTTTGTGTTACCACAACTGAATGACATAATCATGCCGTCTCTGCCAAGGGGGCCACTGTTATTACAAGGAGGACACTATGCTCATCCCATGATTTTTAAAAAGGAACTTAATATTTTTTTGTTCCTCCACTCTTAATTTTGCCTCAATTCTATTTTCAGGATGGGTAAGATATGTACCCTTTTCGCCTGATATTTGCAATTTCAGCACACTCTTCACTGTATGAAAGCTGAGGGTGCACCCCATACAATTTGAAAATTTACATATATTCAGCATGTTGAATGCATTGTTTGTGCACTCTGGAAAGTTTTCAGGGATGAAATGTCCACAAATTTTGCTGCTGATCTTTTACTGATTGATCTACATCTGAGCTTGGTGTCCACCTTGTTAGGTCAGTGTCTCCCTGGCTTTACTGTTTATTGTGTGAGTGTGAGAGCAGGACTCAACATAAGCAGTGGCCCGGGGCAACCAAAAATAAGAGTCGGGCCACCAAAATTCTGTAAAAGCCCACAAATGGTGGCCCAGTCGGGCTACCAAAGTTTTGATAAATTGAAATGTTTTTTTCTATGGTTTTAGGGACACCAAGAATGTGAAAGTGATGACTTTGGTGAACCTATTGTGCCACCAAGAAAATAAGTCAGTGTGGAGCCTTGGAGAGTCCTTTTCTTCAAGTAACTAAGCACCATCATACTTTTATTTCCCTTTCAAATGTACAGGCCCATGCTCTTTACGTTCCGTCCAACATCCCTGAAAAAGACGACTTCCTGACGCATCGATTGACCCAGCTGTATGAGCTCAGCGAGTTTGTGAGATTAACTTCCGGGGGATCCGACCTCGTGCTTGTGATGGGCGATTTTAATTCAGAGCCGTTCTCTCTAGCTACCAAGCTTGCTCTCTCAAATGCTGGATTACTGGACTCCTGGGAGACAAGGGGTAATAAAGAGGTATGGATGAACTACAAAATTAGTTCAATTGCTGGATGAATATGTAGTGAGTTTCATGAAATCTTATTAAGGATGTAGTGAGTAAATAGTATCTGATTTACCCTGCCCAATTTTCACTAGATATTTGAAGTTTTTAGCGATCAAGTAACCAATTTGGGTGATTATAGCAAGAACCTTGTCTAACGACCTGCTTTGTTTGAGGCGAATGTTCACAATTGGCCCAGTGGCTATAGACCCCAGTACCCCTCAGTTCCTGGTTACAATATTTCTGTAAATGCTTGGTGCTAAGTCTTGAGGGCATTTATTATTTACCAGGGTATAATTATTACTGTATATATTTTCACATTTGTTTTCATAACAAACATGCCTGCCACACCCACTTTAATCAGTACACAGATGGAATGACAATAGAAAGACTGGACAATATTCTTGCCAAAGGACAGACTCATTGCTATATGAACACAAATGATGGAGAAAGGATAGACTACAATTTCTACCAGTCATATGGTCCCTACACAGCCAGGTGCCTTAAAACTACTCTCACTATGCGGAAGATTCCGGGTTCAGATTTATCTTATTCAGACCATGAGGGCGTTCTGTCGACCATTCGTGTTACACGGTTAAAAGGTTGGATTTCATCTATGCTATTGCAGCTAATAACTGAACTTATATTAAGATTTTACTTTTTTGTTGCCTCATATATTTCATGTTAAAGATTCTTTTGCAATGAAGAAAGTTCCATTTACTCTAATGAAAATGGTATTCAGTACCAAGATAAAAATAGTCAACAAGGTTTATTTCATAAACCCAATTATGCGGAGAATAACCGCATAATTTGGTCGTAAAATTGGAGCGGGACCAGAGTTATCCGCATTATTTCGATGCTGCAATTATCCGCATAATAGCAGCATCGGGACAAGATTTTGACTTTAAGAACGCATTTCCAAAGTAATGCGGATAATTGCCATGGTGCTGTCACAAGGTCACCCTTCTCCAAGACAACCCTATCGGAGGGGGTGTGTGCAGTTGCCATGACAATTATCTGCCTTTTTTCAGGTCCGGCGCTCATAAATAATAGTGCAGATAATTTTTGGACTTTGTGAATGCAGTTTTTATTGAATTATTGGCATTACTCTTAGGCAGATAATTGGAGGATGGGTTTATGAAAGGGGTACTAGAGTCCGGTAGGCCTACATGTTAACATCAATGTCAGGTTTTATTTGTTGCAATGCCGCCAACACAAGCTGGTACTGCTATGATCTAGTAATGAGCACCACGTATGTAATATGATGTCAGTTACATCACCGCGCATCAAATATGCAAATACGGCATATGTAAATGAGACATTGCTGTATTATTGAAGTGCCAAGTCTGATCTTGATATTTGGATTTGTTTTTTGTTCCTTTTGATGATCTTTATTTACAGACAGCCAAGGTCAAGGGGATGAAAAATCAAATGAGGATGATGATGGGTCGCCTCACCAACAACTTCCAGAACTCTTGAAAGAGGCCATCTCGGTTCTCTCAAAGAACATTGAGAAGGTCAAATCAGATCAGATGTGGTCTCGTCTCAAGGCTCTCTTCTGTTTCTTCCTTCTCCTGCTCTCTGTATCGCTGGGAGATGTCAGTCCGGTCCTAGCTTTCATCTGGACGTGCGGTTTGACGCTTATAACTGCTTTCTATTTCTGCTTTGGATTCATCGTGGAGGAATGCGAGAAGAAGACGGTAACGGGTATCATGGAAAGCATGAAAGTTCGATTAAGCGCTGTTGAGAAAAGGATAAGGGTAAATGGGAAGTAGAAGGAAGAATATGTATTTTTCATGTATCTGTCATTACACCTATTTATTTGGTTCTTGTTTGTCTAGTTGTGATTGATCCGTCCCTCGGATAGGATGTTAAATGGAGAGTCGCCACCTTTGCCAATCAGTTATATAGGGAGGAGAAACCTGCGAGTCATAGTGATGCCAAACAAATAATATGTTTTGACTTCTAGCTTTAGGTTTTCTCCAAGTGACGTGGTAATGAACACTAAGATCTTTTTCTTTGGGGGGGGATGCATTGTGTAGTATAATCTTTTCTCTTGATTAATCTCACGACTTTGGTTTAAAACCGAATGAATTTTTATGATTATTACCAGGTTCCTCAGAGATTTCCTGAAGCTATTTGTCCTCTTGCTTATCACCAAACATTCATGCTTTCTTAGGAATCAGTATAAGAAGAAATACTCAAGAAAGATCCAGCCTAATAAGTTAATACCAAACATTAAAAGCATTTTATTAGAACATAGGATGTGACAGCTTTCAATGAATGTGTGAAGGAAAGATTGGTTGAAAATATGTTACATTATTCAACATGAATAACCATTTCTTTCAATACACACTAAAATTTCCATGACCATTCAGGGTCCCAGGATATCTTTCCCCTCCCTATCAAACTTCACTTGTGCCACTATCTATCATAAACATCTTGTTGGATACCAAATTTTTACATTTTTTTAAAATTTCATTTTGATTTCAATTTTTATTTTGTATTCATGATGAATCTACAGCGTTACATATACAAAGGTAATACAAATTTCACAAAACAATATAATAGCCATAATATAAGCAAAGGAAAAATGAATATTAACAAGATGCATTATTCACTTAAAAGAAACTGTCATAGTTTAAAAGAATGCAGGAGACCGCCATCATGAGTGATTAAGATTGAAAATGATGGCGGCCTTGTAAAAATGGTACATGAATGTCTTAATTTATTTTTTTTTTTTTTTGAAGTAACAAGTATTCAAAATCTTTGTTCATGTGCATATAAAGCTAAAAAAATGTCAAGAATGTGAATGAAAAAAAAACACAACCAAGTAACAATGAAAATGAAATGTTCATTAGCTGTCAAAAATGATCACTTTTTCAGGAAGTAATCTCAAAACTTTATTATCAGCAGTGTGGAATATGACTGACTACAAAAAAAAAGTACAGTATGCAGAGCTGCCAAGTAGTACTGATTTTCAGTATTTAGTACTGAAAAATGAGAAGAATACTGATAGTTTCATGTAAAATACTGATTTCTTAAGTTTCAGCTTTACATGTGGTCCTATGGTATTCTTTGAAAATACTGATTTCTTCACAGAAATACTGATTTTCAGCTTTAAAAATACTGAAATGTTCTTTTCCTTGTTGGCAGCTCTGAGTATGCAATTCATAATCTATAGTCAATGATCACCACAGAGGTGTCTGGATTTTTTTTATGGTGCTACCATACTTTCTTTATGCTATATTTCTGACAACTATTTTGTAAGTAGCATAAAGGCCAGGTCTTACTTTATTTATCAAGTGGGTGCAATGCAGGGCAAGGGAGTGTCTCTTCCATCCAGACATTAAAAATAGTTATATTGCATGGTGCTCAGGATCTGCAATGTCTACATTGTCATCCACACACCGAAAGCCTATGTAGACACCTGATTTCTGTGGGAATTCCTGGTGAATTCTTGTGACGACACGGGACGGTATAACTTTTCAGATGCCCCTTTTTTGGTAGACATCCCTATGGCTGTGGGATTTTCCTGGTGAATCCTTGAGACACACAGGAGGGTATTACTTTTCTGACACGCCTTCCAAGGTAACCATGCACCAGGTATGTGAAAAGCCTATAGCTTGCATAGATGGGCAAGAAGGATCAGGCCACCATGGTGTTGTACTTCCTTTGGTCTATCTGGTCTTCTTCTGCCATCATCTGTGATACCTGCATCATGTATCGAGTTTCTTGGTCACCTAGTTTCAGGCTTCCCAATGTAGGCATTTGCCTCGCGTTTGTGTTGCATGATGCCACGGATTCTTCGATGTGGGTGATTCTCCTCCCCACATCGTTCCTTCTACTCTTGTGAATCTGCAAAATGTGAAATAAATTCTTTCATTTTCATTTGACATATGAATATATATATATATCTTAACGCCTCCTGCCCCTCTTAGAGGTAGTTGCGACTGCTTTCGCCTTCCTCTTGAGCCTTTCAGTTCATGGCTGTTCCTCCTCCGACTCCGAGTCGTCCAGTGGATCCAAACTCGCATCAGACTCGCCCTCCCCTGCGATCTCAAAAGCCACAGAAACACCGAACGCATCCGCAACATCCTTGGCTATTCTGGTAGACATCACTGCAAACCCAGCCAAGATTTTGTCCATGCCCCGCGAAGACATATATGTATATTTTTTTGGCTGGGGAACCTCCCATATTGTCCAAACCATGTGAAAATCACTTTTCATGAATTGACTTTTTTTTCTTCAGAATTTGTGTAATTTGTATTTCTTTGAATTTTTGGAAAACCTTTTAAATTGGCAGTAGGGTATTAAAAAAATACATTTTTAGAAGAAAAAAAGAAATCCCATAGGTCTTTTACACAGATTTGATCGTGTGGATGATTCGCCTCTTGATGCAGTCTCCTTCCACTTTGGTGAATCTGTTACAGGTAACATAATGGAAGATAAGTATATATGATTTTATAATCAATTAATTTTGTTAGATTACCTGCCATTGATAAGGAAAAAACAATACCATTACTTAATATAATTATAGGGATGTACCAGTATCTTACCCAATGGGTATTGCTACATTAAGATATTGATAATGGGTCCGCAATCATGGATACCAATGTATTTCTATATTTCATCTCCAAGTACAATTCAGTTTTAATTTAAATTTATTTCATTCATAAAAAACACATAAATATGCATAGTAATAAACAAAAATATCAATATAAGAATGTGGGGACAAATGCCAAAGATTTTTTTTATTATTGAAAACCATTAATTTTGCCCCAGTTTTGATAAGATTTTTAGGCATCTATATACACGTACATGAAAAAGGGATCAATATTACATCGATGGACAAGAGTCAGCTTGGCTTTGGATTACATGTTACATTTTGGTTTATTTCAGAATTATTGTTATCTGAATTCCAATTTCGCTAGAATTTTTTTACTAGGCCTAAAATGTGTAGGTATGCACTTTGCAGAATAAGACATTCATTTATATATGGCCCCTCTCTTCATAAATCCAAAGTACTTGTTATCAAGTTCTTGGTTTTGGGCTCCTACTCGAACACATGGACGGGCTCTATGTCCTCGAATGTCCGTCTGAGCAACGTTGAATACCCGCAATACTGCTCTTGTCAGACACACTCTGACAAAATCTTCATGGTCTCTTACACATCCATGAGCTTGAAGGTCGAAGCACCTTGTTATTCCCTTGCAGCAAATGCATTCAATAGCTGTGGGCATAACAACACAGTTGCCACAGCCACACCACTCGTTGGCAAGCCTTGCCTCTTCCTGGGTCTGGGTGATCCGCTCTGGATCAGAAGCTCTGGTTCAGAATAAGACATTCATTTATATATGGCCCCTCTCTTTATAAATCCAACTTACTTGTTATCAAGACAGTTCTTGCTAATTATTGAAAAATGAATAAGGTCATAATAAAGGATTTAAAGTTCAATATCACATCAAAGTTTTGCAATGACATCAAGCAATTCTATACTTTTTGCTAAAAATCAGTCACAGTCGCGAACATACATCATGTGCGTACATGTACCTAAATGTCCATACTGTGTACCTAAATCTGATGCACATGCAATTGGAAAATCAAACAAGCATTTTGTTTGTGTTTGGGTTGTCGCTCATACTGTCATTGTTGACGATTGAGGTTTCATGGTTATTGACATCATTACTTTAAATAATGAAACTGAATTACATGAGCTTCTATTCTTTGTTTTTTGCATGAATCTAATACATCCATGTACCTGTATGAATTCAAATTGGGTACTGTAAAAAATAGATTTACTTCATTAAGAACATACCAGTTTACTTGCAGAACTCAGCCATGAATTTCTTGCGAAGTTCAGCTGCCTGTGCATCATCACAATTGGCCTTCATCTTGGCATGCAGTTTGAGCATGTCCTTGCAAGGATCCATCTGAGTTGCTTGCTGTTTCCCCTTCTTTTGGAGTGTCAATTTAGTGAGAAGGAGTCCAAGCAAGCTCTCTTGCTTTAGGTTTATCCTATGGTCATTCTTTATCAGTTTGAGTTGGCTGAACACCCTTTCTACAGCAGCATTGGAAAAGGGAAATGATAACAACACACTGATGACTTTGTTCAGATTTGGATTCACATTTCTTCCACAGACATCGTTTTGACTGAACACAGTTTTCCAGTATTCAAGTACAGGCATGGTGTCATTCAATGTAGGATTCATAGAGTGCATCCTCCATTCAGTGTCCACTTCTTGTAATGACGCCACTTCTTCTAGATAGGGAAGTTTTTTGTACAATGGAGCAAATGATGGTATGGTCCAATTGAAAGCCACTTTGGTGTCCAGACATTGCAGGAAGTCAAGTTCATGTACCGTAGGTTAAAGGACAAGTCCACCCCAACAAAAACTTGATTTGAATAAAAAGAGAAAAATTCAACAAGCACAACACTGAAAATTTCATAAAAATCAGATGTAAAATAAGAAAGTTGTGGCATTTTGAAGTTTCGCTTATTTTCAACAAAATAGCTATATGAACGAGCCAGCTACATCCAAATGAGAGAGTCGATGATGTCATTCACTCACTATTTCTTTTGTTTTTTATTGTTTGAAATATGAAATATTTTGATTTTCTCGTCATTGCCATGTGAAATGAAGTTTCATTCCTCCCTGAACATGTGGAATTCCATTATTTTAACATTTTGTGCTTCAGGCAAGGAGGTCCCAATTGTCAAATTCGTAAAAATTGAAAATATTGTATAATTCAAACAATAAAAAACAAAAGAAAAATAGTGAGTGAGTGACATCTTCGACTCTCTCATTTGGATGTAACTGGCTTGTTCATATAACCATTTTGTTAAAAATAAGCGAAACTTTGAAATGTCATAACTTTCTTATTTTACATCCGATTTCGATGAAATATTCAGCATTGTGCTTGTCTGATTTTTCTTTATTGATTCAAATCAACATTTTTCTGAGGTGGACTTGACCTTTAAACCTTTGTTGTATTTGACAGACACATTCAATGAGAAATTGCTTGCAATGGATCATAAAGAGCTTCACACCTGGATGGTTTGATCCAATATCTTCACTTATAGACTAGATGGTGCTGGCTGCATTTACTCCTGTATACACTTATAGGGGAACATGATGTGTTTCTTCCTTCACATTCACAGAGGGTCACTTTTTCTTAGATAGCCGAGTTCCAAGAAGTCAGCACAGAGGGCCATGAGCAATTGTGAAACTTCTTTCCTCAGTAGTGTATGCAGCAGTGGAATTTCGCTCTGAAATATCTTGTTGAAGCTTGTAAGTCTGCCTAGATTAAAGCTCATGAATTCTAAGTAGGCAACTGTAAATTTGTTGTTCAAGCTTTTTAAGATGGCGTCATTGGTATGAGTAGGATCCTCTAATGATATGCCCTGGAAATATAACTTCAGCGCTTCAAATTGTTCAAGAATGCGATCAACACACATTTTCATGGATAGCCATCTTGTTTGCCCAGCTCTGAGAATTCTGTGCTTTTCTATATTGAAAAAATCCTGGAATTCCTTCAGAGCATCACAACGTTGTGAGGACAATCTAAAATGTGAATAAATATTCCTACATAGGTCTTCTGATGACTTAGGAAGCTGCAAAGATGCATGAGAGGTAGAGATGGATGAGGTGGCAAGAAAATTTGACAGTTATTATCCATGGGTGATTTTTCCTTAGCAGTTGTGAAACAGAGTGCTTTGACCCAAACATAACATTGCACGTATCAGCACAAAATCCAATGACATTCTCCATGGGGATGCCTTTTTCCTGTAAACACTGACACACTGTCTCATATATAGTATTTGCTTTTCCATCTGGCAGATCAATGAGGTCAACAAAGACAGTATTGAGAGTGAAAGCTTCTGTATCAAAGGCTGCGTTTATGTGACCTCAACTCATAATCATGATTTGAATCATTCAAAACAGCAACATGAATCATGGGCCGATCCAGTGCGCATCATAGTGCGCAGTTTGACCTAGGAAGTATAGGTCGACATTTTCGCGCGTGTTTCTAACTTCACGTTGGCTGCTAGATTTAGGCTGCCGCCGAAGCTAACACGCGATCGTTTGTGCAAGTGCAACGTTTACTCGGCTTCCGAAAAATAAATCTTTTACTTCCAGAATTCCGTGTATTGTACCTCGTATTGTCTTTGATCGGGAACCAGAAGGGGTCATCATCCTCCCTCCCGCCTCCCGATCGATTTTTCTTGTCTATGATGGTCCTGTACTGGGCACGAATTCTGTTAATTTTGTCTCGACAGGCGGTGCCACATCTCCATTGAAATCCCTCCCTCGCAAGCGCCGCTGAAAGTGACTCGTAGATCGTCTTATTTCTGTGAATCACGGTAAGGGATGCTTGTGCTTCAGGCTGAGCCCAAAGCACAAGCAGAGCCCTGAGTTCGTCGTCAGTCCAATTTGTGCCTTTGGAACTTGAAGACATGATTGATGAAAACAATGAAATATACAAATGACGCTACAGTACAACCCGGGTGGTACTATACACAGAATGATAATTCTTAAATGCACGTGACAATTGGCATATACCGGTACTAGTACACTGGCAATACTGCTACACGGAAATTAACCTGCACGAAACACAGAGCGCGCCTTTGAGTCGAACCCGGAAGAAGCACGACACAATGACGTCATAGTTGAGGGAGAGGAACATGAGTGTAAAACACCAGCATCAATGACCATGAGGGCTCTTGACAACCAAATATTCCCTGTCCATGATTTTATGGAGGATGACCCTCATAGTATTCTGGAGTACCATATGTCTAGGGTATTCAGAGACTCAAACCGGCGCTCTTATGAATAATATCCTGAGTCCTTGCTAATATTCATCTTTGTTCATTTTCCATGGCCTTCTTACAGTTGCAGTTACTGCATGTGTGAGAGGCGTGGAAGTCAGTTGAAACCTCCCAAGTCATAGCCACCCTTGTCTTCGGCACAAGCCGTTGGGCATGCCTTGTTGTCGTTATGCAGCTGCCTGGGATGTTAAGGGCAACAAAGCCGTAACCTTTTTTCGTCCCTCCTTTTAATGGCCAATATACTGACAGCTCCTCTCTCCTTTTGTCTGTCATAATGTCTATATTTTTCACAAGTCAAGAACACAATTCCTGGACTGGATCTGCCATTTTGACTAACATTAACAAGTTAACAGTTAGGCCTAATGTTTGATCTAACATTAAATAATACAAGATTTGAATCAGATGAAACCTCCCAAGTCAACGCCACCCTTGTCATCAGCACAAGCCGTTGGGCATGCCTGGTTGTCTTGTGGCTGCCTGGGATGTTGTTATCCACTTGGCCATATCCATTCTTTATCCGTCCTTTAAATGGCCAACATACCCACGGCTCATCTCATCTCCCATTTTTTATGTTTTGCTGTCTAAGATTGTGGAATATTTCAAATACCATTCCTGTGGATCAGCCATTGTGTAATAACAGCTGGTACAATAGCTGCCTACATGGCCTAGCATTTACTAGATCATCGTAGGGCATGACTTGTTGTCTTTTTACAGCTGCCTATGATGGTAACATCGACTAAGCCATATCCATTCTTTGTCTGCCCTTTAAATGGCCAACAAACTGATGGCTCCTCTGTCCTTCCATATATGTATGTCATGCTGTCAATTTTTCCACAAATCTGGAACACCAGATATAATTCTACCATTTTGACTATGAAGGCCTAGATCTAATTATAAATAGTAACATTTAATTTCATTTAAAATTTGTATTGTTATTTGATTAAAAAAAAACACAAAAATTGTCGTCAGTAACACCCTTTATGAGGAAAGTCCTTAAAATCTTTAAGCACTTAGAAAAATCTGAACACTTCATCGGTTACAGACTCAGTACTCTTCATTGCAAGGACGTGTTCAGCCAGTTGGATCACATCAATTGATTTATGACCCTTCCTATTAATATATAGGTACTCGTCCTTGCCTAGTGGAGCCCCCAACAGATTAATATGCGTTCCTTCCACAGCACCAACCACATTTGGGAAATGGGCCACTCCATAGAAGCCTACTTGTCTCTCTCTCAGGTCTTCCATTGACTGGGGGAACTTGATCACCTGTACATTAAATGAAATTTTTGGGAAAAAAACATTAGGGTATTGGAGGTGATGTGTGCTGGGCTGAATGAAATGAAGACTGATATTGAAAATTGAGTCAAGGAACAGGAGAGTTTATATGATTTATTGTCTATTTCAGTTTCTTTCACGCAAGGGAGCCTTTTCATTTATTAAATTGATTTACACAGAGGCCTTCAGTCAGATGAAGAGTCATGGATGGATCTGGGCCAGCGAGCATACACATTTGTAAAGTGTGGTTGGGCTTCCATGATATTTCTTTCTGTTGACGTATTTATGTTCATTTTCAATACGAGTGCTGTCTATGCACCCTAGAGTATTGGGCATGTTCGCTACCCCAGTTATAAGGTCTTAATTATTGCTGATCCATTCATAAAAAAATTGATGTAATCTCCAGATCGAGCACAGATTGCTTCAGTCACTGCTGTGATCAACCTGCCCTGTGATGATTGAGACATGTGAGTTACATCACCCACAACATTCTGAAACGACCCAATAGTAAAAAATCGCAGAGGCGCTGCCACCTGTTGCTTCACTCTCAGTAGACGTGGCCCTCCCTGGCTTCTCTGAAAGGTTTGTCCTTTCAAATTAGATCACAAATTAATCCTACCATATGATTTCTCTGGAATGTTTCCTGTCATATCCTGCCATGCATGGATGGGAAGAGTGTGTTGCCCTACCTAGCGTTTTTGAAAGGTTTGTCCTTGAATTAGATTACAAATTCCTCCTACCATATGATTTCTCCGGAATGTTTCATTATCAGGAGGTCAGAACCCAGGATGTGCAGCCTTAGCACCTGCAACATCAGACAATGATTCTGAATTACAATCTGTCAGCAGTGATGCTATCTCAGATGACACCATGTTATTAACAGACTCTGGTAAGGTCGAGAAAGCAACAAAAACAAAAGCGTAAATATGAAATATAATATCAGATAGAATGAAAAAGTTATGACACATCTTCCTTGTCCGCATGCTAATCCTGAAGAACTACTACCAACAGACCCAGTTGAATTTGCAAAGAAGTTATCTGAGAAGTTAGAGAAGGTTCTTGCAGAAAGGGAAGCTAAAGAAAGACCTGGTGCCAAATCACACAAAATTGGGGAAGAGGAACACAAGTTTAAAACACCAGCATCGATGACCGTGAGGGCTCCTGGCAGTCAAATATTCCCTGTCCATGATTCTGTGGAGGATGACCCTAATAGTATTCTGGAGAACCATGTGTCTAGGTTGTTCAGAGACTCTCTTAAATTTCAAAACACACCTATGCCCAACGATAGAAAACATCGTCTGCTTGCACCTTCAAAAAATGGTCTGCTACGGCAAAAGACACCTTATTCACCAGAGTTTGCTCATGATTTGGCCAAACCATACCGTAAACTTAGTAATATGCTGTTCTATTTTTATTAGCCTTCTTGGATCTATTTAACAAGTGGTACTCTGAATTATTATTTTAAGAAATTAAATGCCTACTTAAATTGTTCGTGTCTGCACAAGGCATTTGTGACATTGTGGACAAACCAGGACACGCTGGCTCTGTGTACGCCATGGATAGCGGCAACACTGTCTAGCATTGAGCACTGCCCAGGTGGCAAAAAAGTTGAGTGCCATCATCACTTGAAGAGTGGCTGGAAGTGCATGATTACGGTCTGTGGGGTGTTTGTAGCCCTTGCCTTCCATATCAGTTATGTCTATCTAGAGCGCCTTGTCCAGAAAGTCTATATATCTCTTGAACATCACTTTGTAGCTGAAGGTATTAAAAGGATGAAGCCTGTTTCTAAAGACAAGACCCTACCTACATGCTGAGCTCACTCCTCTTTCTCCTAACTCTGCAATGTAGGAAGCCATCTTTGTTGTCAGGGAGCTTACAATATGTTTTTGTTTTGATTTCAATCATGACATAGATTTATGTCACTCAAATGAATTCATGTCATGATTTGAGGTCTTGATTTATAAATTCTTTCTTGATTTCCGTGGCGCTTTTATGAATGATATCCCGAGTCCTTGCTTATATTCATCTTTCTTCATTTCCCATGACCTTCTTACAGTTGCAATTACTGCATAGGTGAGAGGTGTAGAGCTCGGATGAAACATCCCAAGTTATTGCCACCCTTGTCAGTTGTCATCAGCACAAGCTGGTGTGCATACCTTGTTGACATCAATTAAAGTGTAACCATTTTCGATCCTTCGTTTGAATGGCCAACATACTGACGACTCCTCTCCCCTTTTGTCCGTCTTGCTGTCTTTAATTTCCACATATTTGGAACACCCTTCCTGTACTGGATCTGCCATGTTGACTCACAAGTTAACAGTTAGATCTGTAGCTTAGGTCTAACGTTCGATCTTACATTAATTAATACGAGATTAGAATCTTTATTTGTGGTCACTTTAATAATTTTGTAGAGACTATGCCTGAAATATAGATACTAAAGTCACAGTTACTTCTTAGGAAGACAGGCTGATGATGCAAGGGGGCTCATGGGATTGGCAAACTTTCAAATTTTGGCAAATTGATGCTTTTTGTTCTCTTCATTGCTCTCAAACGCTAAATGGCTTGGCCTCGTGCAGATGCAATTACATGAGTTACATGTGCAGGTACAAATGAATTATGACATGTGATTTCCCTTTTAAGACTGTTCTTTGCGTAAACTCTTCTTGCAAAGAGGTCTTGCCTGCTGTCTTGTGAAGTAAATTGGAAGCCTTCACAAATGCATGGATTCTTATTAATGACCAGTATTTGATGAGTTATAAACAAAAGTTGTATATATATCTGTTTTGGGGAGCATTCCTGTCAATCCATTCCACAATTTTATATCTAATTTGTCCTTCATACATTTTTTTGTTGAGACATCTTGATGGTTTTCAAGGTGCTTAAACAATTTTTGAGGAACGTCCTTCAAAGCCTTTTCAAGCACCCAGAAAAATCTGAACACTTCATCGGTTACGTTAAAGATTCCTCCTAGCTGCATATCGATCCAAGCTATAGTGTAAGTATTCTAGAAAGGATCTGCTTCAATGTCCTCTTGTCCACTTTTCCTGCTTTTGAGAATGCTCAAAAATTTCTTTGCTCTTTCTGATATTTGTTTCCGATATCTCTTCACAAGGGCATGAGGAATATATCCTGCCACATATCGAATAACGTTTTGGTCATGGTCAGTTAATGTTGCTTCTCCTCAAGCTTGGTCACTATCCTGCTGTATCCTCTTAGTAATGATGTACAAGATCTTTCTCATCAAATATTGTTGAGTGAGACGTATGACATCTAATGGCACAACTAAAGTGGTTGCAGAAATGAGATCCTCCCATACTTGACAAACTTCTGGATCAATTCTCATATTGCGGAAGGTTGAGCACATCTTACTACTTGCGAAGGAACCAATGCGAGCGTTGTCTCCAGCACTTGCTGCATCGTAGATCTGTTCTATGATTACTTTTATTGACGCAAGAAGTGTTGTAGTACTCAAGATAAGCAGTATTCCTCGACAAATCCTCAAGACACTTTGCCCACGTTCAGACCCCTTCAAATGATCCACTTTCTCAGCTGCGTGCAGTGCCTCTCTCCAAGTACATAATGGGTGATTAATACATGGAACCAATTCGAGCACTGTCTCCAGCACTTGCTGCATCATAGATCTGTTCAGTGATTACTTTCACTGAAGCAAGAAGTGTTGTAGTAGTCAAGATAACCAGCATTTGTCTACAAATCCTCAAGACACTTTGCCCACGCTCAGACCCCTTAAAATGATCCTCTTTCTCTGATGCGTGCAGTGCCTCTTGAAATATTGCAGTGCTGTCTCTCAGAAAATCCTCCTTAAACATTTGTACCTTTGACCTTTGTGCTATAATGAGAACACGAGTGAAATATTAACGAATTACAATGCATGCGTGCGTGGCGGGTGGACATGTTTTTATTGGTTCTCTCTGATTGCAATAACAAATATTGGAGAAAATCATGATTTTGGGGGGATTTTCATGTGATATGCTTGAACTATTGGAAAATACATACTCGATATTATACTGATCTAGAAATTTTGAAAATCACCAGTTTTGCACCAGTTTTGGGCGATTGATCCTTGGGATTCAGCTTCAATTTTTCGCGCCAAATTGTTTTTGGCTATCGAGATTGCACTGCACTGACGGACCCAGCCTTGTCAGCTGGCGTAGACTTTGTCTTGGTGATAGGCAACTTCCGTTTGATCTCCAGCCGTCAAGATTTATCATCATGGCCAAAGATAAAGTTGATTCACAAGATCAAAGTAAAATTAGCAATATCCAACAAAAATTGAATAAAACTTGGAAAGAAAGAGGAAAATAAAAGTAGCGTTGAAATAACCAGAACCAGATCATGAGCTTTAACTGAGGCTACTAGTACTCTGGCTAACACAAGCAATTCAAGCAGAATACGTTGGAACCATTCGACAATTATTCTTACTGATGATGATGAAGGTAAATCAATACCAGATGCTGCTACAGGTTCACAAGTTGCTAAAGCAAAGAAACTGAACAAGTCAAAGAAGGCAAGTACTAAAATAGATCAATGGAACAGAAAGAAGAAGAAGTTCTTCGGGAAAATTAGCTGAAGTCCGACACGCTCTGCATGATACAAGCCTATCGGGCATGTTTCGGACGAACAAGTAATCAGTTGCTCTGTTTTCGGTAGAGAACAAATACAAATGCCCTCATACGCCTCCGTTTCCCAGTGCACTGTATCCAAAATAAGGTTTTCTTTTTTCGTAAATTCGCCATTTCTTTGACTTTCGGTACACTCATGGGCGCAGTCCCATAACGCACTGCGCGTTATTGCTTCCGCAAGTTTTACAAGTGGCAGTGCCGCTGTGGGATATTTGAAAAGGGATTTCGCCAGATGATTTTTCATGCTGATAACGATCGCGGCATCACAGTCCAATTAAAAGAGCTAGATGCATCATTTCTCCTTGTGCAATAGCTCCATGCTTTTATTACAGTGTCAGGAGCTAGCTCCATGATCTTAGCACCATTCCTTCCTATGCTAAAGTCAAGCTTCCTTCAATAAGTCTCATGCAGAGTTTAAGGTTAGCGTCTTTTATTTTCACTGAAACATTCCTGACTTTTTAGTGTCATACAGAGGCAATTATTAGGGCCACGAATGTCTGGTGCTAAATACGAACTCCCAATATTTATAGCACCATACAAAGCTGAATATTAGCACCATACAAAGCTGAATATTAGCACCAATCCATACAAAATAGAAATTAAGTAAATAAAATCAATCTATCACAAACGCTCTTCTTTTTATTAATGAGAATATATAAGTGAGAAAGTTCTCACATTTTAAAATAGTTTTCAAGACACATCTTTAGATTTACGTTATCTAATTTTTGAATCATAAACATTTCTGACTTTAAAGGCATTGTTTGATGTTATTTTCCTTTTATAATACTAACATATAAAATTTTAATATGTGTTTATATTCATGTCTATAAATATACACACACTCATTTGAATTTTGTCCTTTTCATTTCAGTCTTAAACAATTTCGCCCACTGCGATACTCGATCATGTAAATTTTACATCATATTCGACTTCTACATTTTTAGTACAGTGGAACCTCATTATAAAGAAGTCAGATATAACAAAACCCTGTTATAACAGGGTAATTTTGCTGGTTCCAGCTCTTTATAATCCTTTGGGTTTTTTTTTTACCCTGAGTGCAGTATATAATATTTAATGTTCCCCAACACAGTAGCCAGTCAATATTATGATTATCATCCAAATCAGACATGTAGAGCATAAATCATGAAAATTGAGCTATAAAAATTCCTTTTGAGAACAGGGTTCTATTGTGTCATGTTTATCAGGGGCTAGGCTCTGCACTTAACCATTAGTACGTATTTGTCCATTTTAAGACCAAAAGTTGTCTTTACTATGACGAATATTGTTGCCGCGCAGATCACTATGAAGCGTATCTCTTTCTATGCATCCCTTAATGGCTAGATGTGAGACCAGGGAAATAACAAAGGTATATTTTGCGTCGTCGCTCAACTCTGCCTGAAGTCAATACGAGCAAAGAGACCGAGCAAAATACAGACAATATACCTATCCTTTCCCGATAAAGTTAGAAAATCTAGGGCGATATAGTTTTGTAAATGACCAGCTGAGATGTTTGATTTGGGTAGTAATAGTTAATGCCATTGTTATCAGTTTTGCCAGCGGTGAATTTTGTGATGAAGTTTGCCGTCTGATGTATAAGAGTTGAGTTATGTTATACACGTAGTAAGAATTATCATTTGGAAAATCAGTTTCCTTGGATAATGTCTCACACTCCTGGGGCTTGTTTCATAAAACCTGTTATAGTTTTGAATTTGCAATAAGTTAAAAGCTACTGAAATCCATCATTCTGATTGGCTGATAGTAGAGTTATGTAATTCAGTTACAGAAATTGTTCATTTGGTGTTATAACTAGTCTTTTTGAAATAGGACCCCAATGATTGTAAATCAGAATGGACAAAAGATATTAAGTACCTTTTGTACTTAATATCTTCAATGGCTTTCATAACTTCATCACATTTATGAGATCTTTTGAGTTATTTTCTTGTTAGCGATTGCACCTTTCCCTCTTTTTGTTGGTGCAATGAACTTTTTAAATATTTCCGTTTCTTGTATCTAACATTAATTTTTGATGACAGATTCACTTTAAATCGCATTGGTGGGTTTAGCATAGCGATGAGATGCTTGCAAAGTTTTCTGGTAGTAATCACGGGATATTACCTAAGTCTTTATTCACTGGACAAAATATAATCGTGCAAATATATTATTTTAATGACAGATACACCTTAAATTCCATTGTAGAGATGAGATGCCTGCAAAAATTCCTGATACATTCATGCAAACTTTGTATATTTTAATCTAAATCCAAAAGCAAGTTCACAAGAATAAAATGTACAAATCTCACTGCTGATATGCCTTACTTTTTGTCTCACCTGCGAAGCAAAGTGAGACTATAGGCGCCGCTTTTCCGACGGCGGCGGCGGCGGCGTCAACATCAAATCTTAACCTGAGGTTAAGTTTTTGAAATGACATCATAACTTAGAAAGTATATGGACCTAGTTAATAAAACTTGGCCATAAGGTTAATCAAGTATTACTGAACATCCTATTAGAGTTTCATGTCACATGACCAAGGTCAAAGGTCATTTAGGGTCAATGAACTTAGACCATGTTGGAGGAATCGACATCGAAATCTTAACCTGAGGTTAAGTTTTTGAAATGTCATCATAACTTAGAAAATATATGGACCTAGTTCATGAAACTTGGACATAAGGTTAATCAAGTATCAATGAACATCCTGCATGAGTTTCACGTCACATGACCAAGGTCAAAGGTCATTTAGGGTCAATGAATTTGGACGAATTGGGGATATCTGTTGAATTCCCATCATAACTTTGAAAGTTTATGGATCTGATTCATGAAACTTGGACATAATAGTAATCAAGCATCACTGAACATTTTGTGCAAGTTTCAGGTCACATGATCAAGGTCAAAGGTCATTTAGGGTCAATGAACTTTGGCCGAATTGGGGATATCTGTTGAATTCCCATCATAACTTTGAAAGTTTATGGATCTGATTCATGAAACTTGGACATAATAGTAATCAAGCATCACTGAACATTTTGTGCAAGTTTCAGGTCTCATGATTAAGGTCAAAGGTCATTTAGGGTCAATGAACTTTGGCCGAATAGGGGGTATCTGTTGAATTCCCATCATAACTTTGAAAGTTTATGGATCTGATTCATGAAACTTGGACATAATAGTAATCAAGCATCACTGAACATTTTGTGCAAGTTTCAGGTCACATGATCAAGGTCAAAGGTCATTTAGGGTCAATGAACTTTGGCCGAATTGGGGATATCTGTTGAATTCCCATCATAACTTTGAAAGTTTATGGATCTGATTCATGAAACTTGGACATAATAGTAATCAAGCATCACTGAACATTTTGTGCAAGTTTCAGGTCTCATGATTAAGGTCAAAGGTCATTTAGGGTCAATGAACTTTGGCCGAATCGGGGGTATCTGTTGAATTACCATCATAACTTTGAAAGTTTATTGGTCTAGTTCGTTAAACTTGGACATTAGAGTAACCAAGTATCACTGAACATCCTGTGCGTGTTTCAGGTCACATGTCCAAGGTCAAAGGTCAATGAACTTTAGCCGAATTGGGTGTATCTGTTGAATTACCATCATAACTTTGAAAGTTTATGGATCTGATTCATGAAACTTGTACATAAGAGTAATCAAGTATCACTGAACATCCTGTTCCAGTTTCAGGTCACATGATCAAGGTCAAAGGTCATGTAAGGTCAATGAACTTTGGCCATGGTGGGGTTTTTTGTTGAATAACCATCATATCTCTGTAAGTTTATTGGTCTAGTTCATAAAAAGAGGACATAAGAGTAACCATGTATCACTGAACATCTTGTGCGAGTTAGAGTAGTATGCAAAGTCAGCACTGCTGCTATATTGAATCGCGTGATGCAGGTGAGACGGCCAGAGGCATTCCACTTGTTTTAAATAGTTATTTCATGTGTTCCCACTGCACATTTATTGTTTTTTTGTTTAATCAGTGCAACTCATTTTGAATGCATGAATGATCCAGTAGAAGCATATTGCATAGCTGCCAACTAGTACTGATTTTCAGTAATTAGTACTTCAAAATTATGCAAATTATGCAAAATTCATGCAAAATACTGATTTAAGTTTTATGTGTTCTATTATTTCTTTGAAAAAAATGAATTCCTCACCCCCCCCCGAAAAAAAAATCATTTTCAACTTTTAAAATACTGAAATGTTCTTGTTCAGATTGGTAGCTCTGATTTTTGTGCAATTTCAAATTTCTGTATATATATGTACCCATAAACCGCTCATTAATTTGATCGCAATTGATGTACATTATTTTATTATATAAAAAATCTCTATGTATTTCATGTGGTGTTTTGTTTAAGGAAATATGATACTGAAATAAAAATATTTGTCTATATTACTTTATTTTCAACATCCTTTCTTTTTGTTGTTTGGTTATTTTCCCTCTTGGGAATGGAGATGAAATGTGTGGGAGACAGTCAACTGTATGGGAGTGGAACTCCCCAGTCAAATATTCCCCCCCCCCCATGAAGAAAGTATTATTCTTGTTCATTGATTCTGTTGGCAAGGACAACCACATTCAAAATTGTTGAACCTGAGAAGTGCAAGATGGAGGGAGTGATTGAAGGGGGGAAAGGGAGGGAAGAGAAGAGAGGGGGGGGGAGGGAGATGGGAGAGGGGAAGGAGCGGAGAGACGGGAAGAGGAAAGGGGAGAAGAGGAGAGGGGGAGAAGAGGAGAGGGGGAGAAGAGGAGAGGGGGAGAAGAGGAGAGGGGAGAAGAGAGGGGAGGGGAGAGAGAGAGGAGAGGGGGAGAAGAGGAGAGGGGGAGAAGAGGAGAGGGGGAGAAGGGGAGAGGAGAGGAGAAGAGGAGAGGGGGAGAAGAGGAGAGGGGGAGAAGAGGAGAGGGGAGAAGAGGAGAGGGGGAGAAGAGAAGGGGAGAGGAGGTGAGGAGAAGAGGAGAGGGGGAGAAGAGGAGAGGGGGAGAAGAGGAGAGGGGGGGAGAAGAGGAGAGGGGGAGAAGAGGAGAGGGGGAGAAGAGGAGGGGGGGAGAAGAGGAGAGGGGGAGAAGAGGAGGGGGGAGAAGAGAAGAGAGAGGGAGGGGAGAAGAGGGGTGGCAAGGAGCAAGCAAAGTAGTAACAAGGAAAAGAAGATTTGTTAAGGTGAGAGGGAAAGAAAATAAAGGTTCAAAGAGAGAGGGGTGGGGTGGAAGGAGAAGAGAGGGGGAGAGAGAGAAAGAGCAACCAAAGACGAGTTCCCAAGTTTGAAAAAGTAAATATTGCGAGAGATGGAGACAGGTTTAAACAAAGAGAATACAGATTGAATATACTTCTTAAAATAAACTTATCTAGGCTAAAGAACTTTCTGAAAGACAGTGGCATGGGGAGGGGGCTCTAAACATCGCAAATAACTTTCTCATTCTCTCCTTTTTTACTTGCTCTGTACTCTTTTTCTCCATCATCAAACTCCCCTCCAACCTCTTCCTTTCTGCTTTCTCTCTTTCTCCTGCCCTCCAGCTTTCCTCCCTTCATTTCCTTTTCTTTCTTTCTTTCTTTCTTTCTCTGTCTCTCTCCATCTTCTCACTTCTTTGTCTCCTCCACTGCCCCTGATCACATTGAAATGAAAAAGCAAAACAGATATATAAGAAATAAGTGACAATTGTTTTAAAGAAAGTTTTCTTTTTAACAGTTTTACTGAAACATATACAATATTACTAAAACAAAATTACTTTGCTAAATACATATCAAAATGAAACAATATACAAAAAAGAGTGCCACAATTTATTATGAATTTTCATTAACATGTAACCCCCGTTCTCATACCATTGCTTGTTTCCTTTGTTTTTATTGTAAATTGAACCCTGTTCTTAAACTAGTTTAATGGAAACCACTTTAGTGGATTCAAGTCAACTTATGGGAATGCTCAAAGCAGTCTAAAGCCCCTTTCACAATTGGTGATGCGACTGCTTACAACTGTTCCGATTCTGTGCAACATACATTGTGACCAAGTGATCGCAAACCATTGCACGAGCAATTGTGATATCCCCTTTAGAAACCCAACCTCGCAATGTGGTTTTCAAGACCACTTTTCTTTGTTACACCGTTTTAAATGTAGGTGTGGACACAACTGATCTGTAATCTTTGCATGCAAGTATGAGAGTGTGTGGATGTTGGGCACGTCACAACACATTGTAGAATATCTACGTTGTGGTTTCAAATTTTGCGTGAAATACGCTACACTGTGGAGAGCATTCCCATAGCAACAAGACCCTAGAAATCAGTTTAGGAGAAGATGTAAAAGATGCTAGAAAAGTGATCTTATAATCTGGTTTTCGAAACTGGTTTTTAAGGGAAACCAGTTCAAGAAAGTACAGGTAGCTTTTAAAGCATCACAAACATTTGAGATTATACCATTTTCAAGGTGGTTTTTATTCTGCCATAAGAACTGCATGAGACTAATAATAATAATAATAATAGACAGTTCTTGTATAGCGCATAACACATTATAAATAACGTCTCTATGCGCTTCCAAAGGACTTGGATATTATTACCCTGGCTTTAGCCCCGCAGCCTTTTACAGCGCTGTGGCATTTCAAGGAATAAATTCCTGCCAGGTACCCATTCACCTCACCTGGGTTGAGTGCAGCACAATATGGATAAATTTCTTGCTGAAGGAAACTACGCCATGGCTGGGATTTGAACCCACGACCCTCTGTTTCAAAGTCCGGAGACTAATCCACTGGGCCACAACGCTCCACTAAAAGACTAAAAGAGAATACAATATGGATTTCGTGTCAGTCCAACTAAAATTTTGGTCAGTTTTTTAATCTATTTTGCATACTTCTGGATGAAATTTGGGGATAAAGATGACATCATGAATGGACTTGTGTTAAGTTAACATACTGACTTCTAAGTTCTGGAATTCACATAGGCTTTGTACAGGGAGCACCTGGTTCTAGTAAGCAATGGGTTAACTTGTTGACTACTTCATTCTGTAATTCCCATAGGCTTTGTACAGGTGCCACCTCGGCTCCGTAACACAAAGATTAGCGATCAATCGCTAAATGAACTGACCAATCAATATCAATGTTACATGTGTATTTGGTTTAAAATACTGACCATGGACCAATCAGTGCGCTTCTTTCATATTTGCAATCCATTAACCTGTCAACTACCAAGTTCTAGACCTTGTACAGAGGCTACATACTTCCAGTATGAAATGGGTTAACCCATTGACTACTGAATTCTGTTACTCCCTTAAGCTTTGTCCATGGACCACCTGATTCTAGAAGGCAATGGGTATGTGGACTACTGAGTACTTTAGAATCTCAAAGTCTTACAGGGACACCCCACTTCTAGAAGTTTATGGCCCGTATTCTGAAGTCAGGTTTAACTAGACCATGGTCTAACTCTGTGCTAAAATTATGGGAAGCCAAAAGTGTCAAAATTTTTATTAAGTTGTATGTTTCTTATGTTTACTGTGCTCTTTCCTGATTCATCGATGGTGAAGAAAATTATCTATTTATACTTCCTAGACAATAATGAATGATTTTAGAGCCAAGTGAGCTTAAATATGATATTTCTACCATCAATGATTTATGTGACAATTGGCTATCCATACTTAAACCACAACTTTGAAACTGAGTTTAAGTTAAACCCAACTTCAGAATATGGGCCAATTGGTTTACATGTGGACTACCAGGATCCGTGGGTTCCAAAAGCTTTGTACGGACCAACCATTTCAAACATATTAAACCAGTTGACTCCATAATCTTGGAAATGAACAGGATAGTAACTTGTCTAAGACATCAATCAGGGGGGTGTTTCACAAAGATTTAAGTATGACTTAAGTGGCACTTAAATTCTGACGAGTACATGATATGCAACCGCGATCTTATTGATAGATACGCAGTTGTGTGCGTCATCATGATACGATCTAACCAATGCAGTCAAGTATCTCATACATACGCAACCCAGTATTTAAGTGCGACTCTAAGTCATACTTAAATCTTTGTGAAACACCCCCTGGGTCTTCCCAAGTAAGACGAGTAACGGGAATGAATCAATTTCTGTCCAGAATATCCTGTGCTCGGTCTTCTAACATGACTTGTGTGGTCTTGATGTATTCGCACCATTCTCCAAGTCGGGTTTGCATCGTGGAAATCTGGTGAGAGATTGAGACAAATTATGATGGCATTGTTTACTTGGCTATTTAAAAAGAAAAAAAAAATGAAAATGAAAATCCATAATTTATTGTTCGAAATAGACATGAAATACTCCGAAAATTTACTTTGCCAATTGATCGTGGGCAGACAACCGCTGTGCAGCGCCAGATCAACGTGGCTCTATCCCTTTAATCATTGAACGCCAAACAGGGTAGCAGCAACTCCCATCTTTTAACGTCTTTTGGTCTGACGCGGCCGGGGTTTGAACCCCCGACCTCCCGGTTGTGAGACGGACTCTCTACCAACTGAGCCAACACACCGGTACAATGTATGTGAAGGAGTAGATCACCAATATTATTATTTTATTACCACTACTATCACAATCATCATTATTAAACACCAACCCACCATCACTACTATCATCAACATCCCATTTACTACCAGTCACGATCACAACCATCACCATCATCATTATCACCTACAACATCACCACCACCACCATCATCATTATCACCTACAACATCACCACCACCACCATCATCATTATCACCTACAACATCACCACCACCACCATCACCAATGCTACCCCATCATCCTTGTCATCATTATCATCATCAATCATCATCAATCATCATCATAATCACCACTACCATCATCATCATCATCATCATCATCACCACCATCATTACCACTACCACACCACAACATTACCACCATCATCACCATCATCATCATCATCATCACCACACCATGACCATTACCACCATGAACATTAAGCCCATTATCACCACCACCATCATCATCTTCACCACCATCATCATCATCATCATCACCATCACGATCACCCCACCTTGATCATCATCACCATAATCATCCACATCACAGTCATCACCACACTAAAGCCAAACACAATGACATCACTCAATCATCCTCATCACGATTTGTCCTTGTCTCACCTGTTTTGCATCCAGCACTCTTGGTTGTACCCATGTCATATGGACCTTGTTCTCTACCTGATCGATAGAACCTTTCACCAGGCCCAATGACAATGCCTTCATCACTAAGATCTCAACCTAAGAAAGAATAAACCCACAGTGGTTGTAGTTAATTCAATTGTCCAGTTAAAATTTGCATAATTGATTGAAATAAAAATAAATCACACCATCAGATTCAGCAAGTAAAGATCTATCAGCATACAAATATTCAAGTTTATCTGACCTGGCATTTCCGAGATCAATAAAGGAGGGGGCCTCTGAGGCAAGTATTTTCATGGCGAATAACCCAGAATAGTTAGGGTTAAGTGCTCATTACTAAATATTCATGTCTAAACTATGGTGGTTCAATTGTATAAACTTATCTTTTTTGCCAGTAGTAAGTTCAAAGTTCACATCAATATGAAAGCAATGCTTTCTACAGTGACTCTGACATTAATATCCAACACTCCATGCCATTTTAATGAGATCAACGAGACCAGAGGCTCACAGAACGTTGGGTCTTGCGAAAGCGCAAGAAAAAGTGCAATATATATCCAACTACACATGTAGTATCTTTCTCAATTAAGCACAGTACAATGAGAGTAACCAATGAGTGCAGAGATGTTCAAAATTAGTTTACCTTTTTTGTGTTAAATTCGAAAAATTTTCATGGAGTCTCCCAGAGTTCCTGACAGAAAGAGAAGCCTGTCGAACTGTCCTATGGTACTAACCTCATTTAATGGCAGTTTAGCGGCTTGTGCAATCTCTGAGAAGGTAAGACTGCGATTGTTAGCAGGTCTTGTGAACGTCATCTCCATCAGACATAAAAGAGATATCTTTTGCCGCAATGGAAGCTCACTTGTTGCTAGGTCAGGCTGTTATGAGGCAATCAATAAGAAAGAATGAGTATACATACAGTGTAAAGGCATACATCCAAGACTCATCCAACTTTCAGAGTTGACTCTTCGGACCACAGAGCCCCGTCTTACAAGAGTTACGATTGATCCAATCAATTTCAGCTATATGGAAATCCATCCTTACCATAACTTTTTCTACAGGAAATTTGCACAATCTTCTTAGTAAACAAAGAGAATCACACTAATATGCTTTCCACACTGCATTTCCTTAACCCCATACCATCCTTAACCTCGGACTATCCTCAACCCCATACTCTTTTCTTCGATTCACACTGTCTTTCTTAACCCCATACTATCTGCTCAACCGTGGTTAATGCCTTAAACCCGGACTATCCCTCAGCTCATGAATATTGATGAGTGATTAACTTCTGTGATTCGACTTCTGTGATTGTCTAATGCTTAACCCCACTTTCCTTAGCCCTGTTTGTTTTCACACTGCATCTCTTAGCACCACAATTGTGGTGCTAGCTAAAGCCAGCTAACCCTGCTTTTTTGCAGGGCCAGATAGTACCATACTATTTACCGTGCTAGCCCACTTTGCTAAAACATAGTGTGAAAACAAAGTGGGCTAAGCTTAACCCCGGGAAATTGGTGGGGCTAAGACCCCCCTTAGCCCCACCAATTTAGGACAAAAAGTGCAGAGTAAAAAGCATATAAATCTTCAAGGATCACCAGTCTTTCTTAGAGTCACTCTTAACTTACGAACAGCTTTATTAAACAGCCCCCAAGACTGAACACTGCCACAATCTCCAGAAGCGGAGTTTTCTTGGCCCCGTCTTACAAAGAGTTGAAGTTGATCCAATCAACCACAACTATATAAAATGCACATTTGTTTAATACATTTTCTAGATATGATATATAAACATACATTCATCGTTCTTTTGATGATTATCAGTGCGATTCTCTTTCTTTACTAAGGAGATTGTGCAAATTCCCGATAGAAAAAAATATAGTATGGATGGATTTCATACAGTTGAGATTGATTGGATCAATCATAAATCTTTGTAAGACGGGCCGTGGAGTGACAGAAAGTAGTGTTCTCCCCCAATATCACCCTATCCTCCCCTATTAGACTGCCTTGATAAATTGTGGGCCCGTTTTATAAAGGCCCGCAATGATGGTAGCTTGGGGGATTTTGGTAACTACCGTGGAAACATGATAATGACTGGCTTCTGAACCATGTGACCATGGTATTTGCCATAATGACAATTATGATTATTACAATTATTGTTACTCTTTAAAGGGGAAGTTCACCCTGACAAAAAGTTTATTGTAAAAATCCCACCCCCCAAAAAATACATATATATATATATAGGCGAAGGTTCCAGGAAAATCCATTAGAATTTTAATCTTTTGACTTGTCATGTCATATGCAGCTTTCTACTAATTGTAAGGTAAAAAAATCAATGAAAATGTCTTTTTCTCAGAAAATTGAAAATGACTTTTATTGCACCTTCAGTATATCAACACACAATTCATTCTATACACGTGACCTACTAAAGTCATTACGAGCCATCATCATGTCAAAAAATCAAAAACTTGAAATTCGTATAACTTTCTTAATAATTAATCAAAATGGATTTTCCCCAAACCTTCACCAATATTTTTTTAATTATTTATACTATTTTTACAACAAAATTTTTGTCAGGGTGAACTTCCCCTTTATGAAATAAGACCCATGGTAGTATTGAGGTCAGCATTCATACCTATTTTGTTGTTTCCAACTTGTGCCATCGATTCAAATTTGTCTAGATTGCCACTGTTGAATGCAAAGAGTAGATCTACCAACCAGGATTTCTCTGTCGTCCGTAGCGATTCCAGGACAGGATGTGCTAACTGCAGGAAAATCGGTAGAAATGAAGAGAGAGGGAGTGAGGGTAATGCAACATTTGGCCCAGCCTTGATTTGACCTTAAATGACCTTCAACCATGACATCAAAAAGCTGTGTGCACCTGAATAGGCAGCCTAGCTTAGCAGGGTAATAATAATGGCAGGGCCCGCTGGGAGAAGTTTTCAGAACTGAAGTGGCTACCCTGGGTAAATATACCGTTATTATTATCATGCAACATAAGATTCATGAAAGACAATCAGTGACACTTGATTACCCTTACATCCACATTTTCACGTGATCTAAACTTTAAAGTTTTGATGGTAATTCAATACTCTCAACATGGCCAAAGATCATCGACTCTAAATGATGTTTGACCTTGGTCATGTGACTCCAAACCCATGTAGGATGTTTAATGATACTTGATTACTCTTATGTCCAAGTTTTATGAACTAGATCCATATACCTTTAAAGTTATGAAGGCAATTCAACAAATACCCCTAACACGGCCAAATTACATTGAACTTATCACCTTTGACCTTGGTCATGTGACCTGAACCTCAGGCAGGATGTTAAATGATAAACCAATGCCTGTATGTCCAAGTTTCATGAGTAAAATCCAAATACTTTAAAAGCTATGACAACATTTCACAAAATTAACCTTGGTTAAAGATTTCGATTTGATTCTCAACCAACATGCTCAAGCTCATTGACCCTAAACCTTAGTCATGTGACCTGAAACTCGGCCAGGATATTGAGTAATAATTGATTACCGTACCCTTACGTCCAAGATTCATGAACTAGGTCCACATACTTCCTAAGTTATGATGACATTTCAAAACCGTAACCTTGGTCAAGATTTCAATGTTGACGATGCGAACGCCACCGTCGAAAAAGCGGAGCCTATAGACAACTATGCAAGTGAGATTGGTGACATAACACAAGGGAAATAAATGTATTTCAAGCTGAGGCATAATGCCAAAATATGAAAAATTACCTGACCTTAACCAATCTCACACAATATACAAGTGCACAAAGGTTGTGAAATGCTTGAATTACAAATAATTCAGAAGAAGTAGTCTCTAGAGCTTACCAATTCACCAAAATTGTAGACGCCATCTCCTAGTAGAGCCGCAAGACCTAGGTTGAAAGCACGCTCTCTCCTCTCTTCCTCTAACAAAATCAATCAGAAAAATTGCAATATCAATAATGATGAGACTAGAAAGATGCAGAGATGAGTTCTGGAGAGGCCTCATCAGATGAACAGACTTTGTTTATTTACAGCAATTACAAACTAGCTGCGATATCAAGTCCTTAACCACCTAAATCTGGCCAGGTTGGTTACCCATAATGCATCATTCTTGGCAGTGTCGTCTTGCAATTCAAGCCCATTGGAATGTTAACACACTAATCCACTACTCAACATTATCATTATTATCATCATTACACGTCACTTACCTGCAATATCTTTGATGTCCAAGCAGCCGAGATACCTCAGTGCGTCCCGATAGTAGAGTGCATGATTACCGGTCACCTTGTAATAATTACTGGACAGGTCATAGAATCTAGCATGGACAGTGGTCACTCCATCGTAATTGTCCAAGATCTTCTGAACCTCTTCCACCTTGACCTACCAATATCACAAGAAAATGAATATTTTACTCATTCTTTATTTTAAAAGAGGGTGTTTTGAATAATCTTAATGGTCACATGAACTTTGGGGCATAAAGATTAACTAATGTACTTGCATAAATGATTTCATGAGAATGTTTTTAAATAAGAGATTGATTTTCACCATACTGAAGTAGATCTAGATCTGGTACATTTTCCATGAACCTAATTCTTTGACACTCTGAAATGTAAGCTGAAAAAGGATGACACCGAAGACCTCCGACACAGATAAGCACATATGGAACAATGTATTATTATTATTATCAGTCATTATTACATCCTTTCCCTAAATATATTTTGCACACTGCAATTGCAAGTTTCCCTTGAAATGATTTTGATGGTTTGAATTAAAGATAAATGAAAGTAGTTGCAGTAAACACTGATTTCACGGAAAGTCTGTACATGTATATCATCGAGGATCTAGATCTGGTACAGTTACATAAACTGAACTTCGTGAAATCTTGAAATCTACGCTGAAAAATGTTCACACTGAAGATCACCAACACAGATAAGCGCACATGGGACAGTGTAATATTATTGCTTTGAATGTCGGCCCGACGCTTGACCCAATTCCCGTGCTTATTTGCTAATTTTCTCAGCAATTACACAATTTTCTCCAGAATCCTTTGGCACATATTTTTCATTTATACAAACAGACACTTGGTGGTCATTTTATTGGATTCTGTACGAACTCATTTTGAAATCGTTACAACTGGCATGTATCTTTTAAGATTCAAATTTGAAAATTCATTTTATGAACAATATCATTTTCAATATCCAATTAATTCCAATGAATAATATTTTCATACAAAACACTTTCATATGAAAATATGTTTTTTATTGCACTACCTGTCAACAAGACTTCTTGAAGTTGGAGAAAATGTTTATAAAAGAGCATGACAACAGAGAATGTTTCAGGTCATTTTAGGCATAATAAAGCAAATAGTCTACAGAAATGGAGGGACAGAGTAATAGACAGACACAGTTTTGTGTGTGTGTGTGTGTGTGATAGAGAAAGGAAGAATTGTATTATACTCTACCTTTGTGCCTTCCAGGTCATTGACCTTCAGTTTCATCATACCACTGACCGTCATACACAGTATGCCAGCCTGGTCAGTTGATTTGACCTTCTCATAGATCTTGTCGATAAAGGCCAATGCCTCATTGTAATCTGTGGCAAACAGAATAGATTAGAATAGATCACATAATCAAAATGTATACATGTATTTGTGCTCCAAAGTTTGTGAACCCAAACATATAATGTGCTCCTCCATGCCGAGTGCTGAATGTAAAAAAAAACAGCAATACACTGTCTGGTGAGCCTAGAGAAACAAACTTTATTGAATGTAATATCTTATCAAAACTTGAACACTTTCAATATGTTCATTTTCTGGTTGGTTTCACTTTCTTTTGAGCACCAAGCTCTTTTTAATAATTGTAAAATTCCTTAAACTGCATAAAGTGTGCAACAAAACCTTTATGGAATTTATATCAGCATCTTGTACAACCTCAGAATTAAAAAAAGAAGAAGAATGGCTTTAAAGGGGAAGTTCACCCTGAAGAAAACTTTGTTATGAAAATAGCAGAAAAAATAGTAAAAAATATTGGTGAAGGTTTGAGGAAAATCCGTTAAAGAGTAAGAAAGTTATTAGAGTTCAAAATTTTGGATTTGTGACGTCATAAACGAGCAGCTGCCCCATGTGTTATGTAATATAAAATGTATGAATTTCAAATTTTGTATGGTTCCTGATGACTTAATTTTGTTTTCTTTACATGATCGGGTGTGAAATGATTTGTCTATTGATATACAAAAGTTACAGTGAAAACCATTTTCAATTTTCTGAGAAAATGACATTTCATTGATTTTTTACCATTCGCTATGTAGGAATGCTGCTCGCATATGACGTCATAAATCAAATAATTGAAATTCTAATAACTTTTTAATTATTTGATGAATTTTTCTCAAACCTTCGGCAATATTTTTTATTATTTTTTCTGCTATTTTTACAATAAACTTTTTGTCAGGGTGAACTTGCCCTTTAACGTTTTCAAACAATTCACATATTCTTGATAAGAATGAGGATGATGGTGATTAAGGTGAAAATGAAGGCCATGATGATAGTTAGGTTTAACCCCCTGATCAATTTGTGCATCTTACCTGGAACTTGCCTGACAATGACAGCACCAATTTCAGCTAATGACAGAGGGTTGATTCTGTGTTCAAAGTCAGACAGGAAGTTCTCGTACAACTAAGAAGAAGAGAAACAAATTAATGCAACTATTACTTAATGTTAACAAAAAATGTCAGCGCCTAATACACTGCTTTAAAATATGAATTTGGTAAAGGAACTTGTATAGCTGGGCCTTCTTTTGTGATGACTTTGTATGTTTCTGTTTATCATACAAATTGCTTGATGATTCAATAAAATTACTACCAGTATTCCGACAGCAAAGCGTAATGTCACTCATTTATTTGGGCACTTGATAATCTAATTTAGATGAAATGATTATTAGATCATCATACATTGTGGAGTGTTGTGGCCCAGAGGATTAGTCTTCTGACTTTGAAACAGGGGGTCGTGGGTTCAAATCCCAGCCATGGCGCAATTTCCTTCAGCAAGAAATTTATCCACATTGTGCTGCACTCAACCCAGGTTAGGTGAATGGGTATCCGGTAGGAAGAAATTCCTTGAATGCATGAGCACCTAGGCAGCCCAGCTAAAGCTGGGTAATAATAATAGCAGGGCCTGCTGGGAGAACAGTTTTCAGAACTGAAGTGGTTTCCCTGGGTAAATATACCTATATTATTATTATTATACAGCCTTTGCAGTAAACCCTTGATGGAAAGGCAAGGAAAGGTTTTTTGGGGGAATAAAGCAAGCCTGAGAAACACTGTGGGTAAAAGGGGAATTTCAATGGCAGCAAGGGTGTGAAGGTGGACAAGCCCTACATAATATCATAGGTACATGTATGAACTCAGAAATCTTTCATGAGTGTTCAATTCATTCAACATGTATACATTACTTCAATCTCACAGCGATCAGTGTCCAAAATTTTTTTGTAAAGGAAAGAATAGGGAAAACAAAGAGAGGTACTTCATGCCAAATACAATCGAAAATACAGAAAAATTCTTAAACCTTATCTTCCATATAACAATTTTTTTTCTCTCATCCATCAAACCAGGTGGGTGTTTCATAAAGCTGTTCGTAAGTTAAGACTGACTTTAACAACGACTGGTGATCCTTTCTTGTGGTAAATGGTACATTCATTGGCGATGCTTAAGCGCGTAAGAAAGGTTCACCGGTCGTTCTTAAAGTCGCTCTTAACTTCAAACAGCTTTATGAAACAGCCCCAGGCCCCCAACCCAGTCTATAATAGTGTGTTATGGAAGTCTGTATATATGCGTTCATTTTGTTTTGTTACCTTTAAGAGTCCATCTCCTTGAGCAAACTGTTCATGCTTTACAAAGTCTAAGAGCTTGAGGGTCAACTGATGCCATAATCTGAAAGGGGGAGATAAAAGGTTATGTTGCTATTATGGAATACAGTAATGAAATTAAGAGCAGGTCCAGAGGCCCATTTTATAAAACTTGCAAATTTGCGACATCACTTAAAGGACAAGTCCAACCCAACAAAAAGCTGATTTGAGTAGAGTAGAAAGAGAAAATTAAAACAAGCATAACAGGGCAAGTCTCAAGAATTCGCGCATGTTACGTATGGGACATTTAAGAGGCTTTAACTCATTGAGTGCTTCGTGCACGCTACGTATCCTACTATAACATGCCACACTCGTGCTCGCACGCCTACTATTGATTGCTTTGTGCTTGCATTGTTTCCTACCCTCGCCTGCTTCGTGCATGACTGCGCACATTCGGAATAACAATCATTGTTACGCCGTTTTGCATTGTATTGCGCATCGCATGCACGCCGTAATTAGCACTATTGTGTGCAGTGTGAACTCTGCTTTCTGACAGATAAACTTACGCGGTTTACATTCGACTTTTTCGAGTATTTCTACATTTTTTACAAGATATGGCTCCGCCTCTGAGAGAGAAGAGACCTAGGTTTTTGATCCATACAAAACACTCCACAAAATGGAACTACTTGATACAACTCATACTTTAGCGGTAAAGATAATAACCAATCCACATAATGAGGGCATCATTATAAGGGGTATGAAATTTCCTACAACTTTACTACACAATATTTTGTGGATAAACTAATCGTTAGAGAGTTACAAGCAATTGTAATCATGACTATTGGAAGGAGTGAATACGACTCGCGATCCCAAAATCAATGTGGCACAGGGGGGTTTTGTGGCTGGCACAGGGGATTAGCATCGGATTAGCACTGTGGCATTGGCTTAGTAGTGTGCGTGGCATGTTAAGAGTTAATGACCTGAAAAATAGTGTTAATTGACTTTGATTAGATTGAATACCCTCATGATGGTAGACATCTAGGAGAAGAATAATCATGCAAAAAATTGTGACATTTGACCTTGACCTTTTAGAGAGAAAAGATGGGCTGTTACGTATGGGACGCAGAAAAAAGACAACTTTTGAAACATTTTTTCAAGTTGAGAATTCTCTGAAAGAATTTCATTTGACAACTTGTAACTTAGTGTGATAGAAGTCACAATACTCTAGTATATCTAAGACAAGTTTAATGTCATAAGCCAAATCCCTCTAATTACAGACCCTAATTAAACAAATTAATGACATGTTACGTATGGGACAGTTTCGTATGGGACATTTTGTCCCCATAGAGAACGTACACAATTTTCCCCATAATTAAAAAAAAATGAAATAATTTAAAATATGGAAATAACAAAAGAGTTTCTGTCTTTTAAAATGTTCTATTGAGACATATTTGATATGACTGAAGAGGAAATTAGCCATTTCAATATTTTTTTTCTTGTTTTTCATGGTTTCATGAATTTCCTATGTATTTCTATTGTTTTTCATTTTATTCATATTTTTCCATTTTCACAATTTTTTTGCTTTAATTGTTTTCAGTAGACAGTATTCATAACAAATCAGTCTTTAAAAACTTAAGAAAAGGTAAATAATCACTTTTTAGAGCACTCTTGAAATTTGTTTTTCTCCATTCATTTTGTACACAAATCTCCCCATTGACATTGTGTGTAAATGTCCCATACGTAACATGTTGTCCCATACGTAACAATTTTTTAATTAACTTTTAATTAAAAGGTAAAGTCTATTTTTGAAACTTTTGGGGTATAACATTTTCATACTTTATAAATTAGAACTTCCCAGAGAAGCAACAATATAAGTATTGTATTATGAGAAATAACTTTAAAAGACATCGTCAAAATGTTACGTATGGGACATTCCATCCTTGGACAAGACCTAATTTGCATAATTAATTAGATGACACCACTTTTTTTTCCCCAAAAGTAATAAGATGTTAGGGGGTCCATGTCCCACCTATGACTAAATCTCACAAGTTTTCTTTTTATTTTCTATGAGTTTTTATAATTGTCCCATACGTAACGCCCATTTTACCAATTATGCAAATTAGGTGCCCCAAATTAGCATAAATATGCATATTATCAAATTTTTCTTAATGAAATTTTAAAATTCAACATTTGGGCTTTCTTACCCCACCAAAGATAACTTCTTAAATTAAAGATGAAATTTTGCCTTCTAGGGTGACCTTTTCTTGGACTTGCCCATATACACTGAAAATTTCATCAGAATCGGATGAAAACTATTAACCCTAAGACTAGGGGGGGGGCGAATCAGCCCCCCTCGACATTTTTCGCGATAAATCCGCCGCGCGAATTTTTTTTCTCCGTGTCGCTTGCTGACTTTTTACTCTCACTTCTCGCGCAACTTTTGAGACCAAACTTGTGACCCCCCGAGTCCCGATTCCAAAATTATGCAACATTTCGTAAGTGCATGCAGACCCAAAATTACTAAAAAACGTGAATTTGTGTACAATCCAATGCAAATAGTGTTTTTAGCCAAAATTCATGAATGTATCATTATTTTTCCTTTTACTGCTTAAAATCAATTAATTTTATATTTTTTATGTTTTTCATGGTCAAAATAAATTCCCCAACAATTTACATTGAACAAAGAGTAAAAAAAACAAAGAAATACATAAGAAATTTAGAAAACAATAGAAAACATAAGAAAATAAATGTGATGTTGAAATTTTTGACAAATAAATTTGATCTGACACCTATCTACAGTACCGTAAGGGCACTAGTATTCAACCCGGCATAATTCAAAGATTTTGACATATTTCCAAAAATATTTAGAATATGGAAACTATCTTAATTTCATACCTTTGTTATTTCCAGGGTAATCTGTTGTCGGTATTTTCTTTATCAATTTGTCGACTGTATGCGCGTAGGATCGAATTATGCGCCGATGGCCTTTTGCACTGAATTGCACTAGTATTCAACCTAGTGAGGATAGATAGCAAATCTCAAAAGGGTTTATATTGGTAAATTAGATCTAGATCTATGTAAGTCTCTGGCTTTGATTAATTCCCTGTTTGGTCTCATCTCAAATGGTCTAGTCCATAGTCGGATGGGACAAGGGCAGATTGAGAGACAGGACCATCTTTCATCGCTAGGTTGAATACTAGTGCAGACGGGTTGAATACTAGTGCAAAAAACCGCCGCCCTATAATTCGATCGCCCGCGCACACAGTCGACTGGTTAAGAAAAAAATAACGGAAAAAGAATAACCAGCATTTGCTCTTAGAAATAAGACGGGTCTGAAATTCAGGTAAATTCTATGTTTCTATATATTTGAGGAAACTCTCCAAACGGGTTGAATACTAGTGCCCTTACGGTATGTGAAAAAAAAATTGCATTTTAGGAGCATTCTTTTATAAATTAGAGCAAACCTATGATTTTACTCATGAATTAGCATAATTAATGAGCAATGAGATTTTTCACATAATTAGTTTTGTAGATCCTGCCATGGGTAACGTGCCATCGTGCGATCAACGGCCGAGATCATAAGGGGGGGGGGTGCTGAATCAGCCCCCCTCCCCCTAGTCTTCTTAAGCATCGAAATAACCCTATTTAGGGTTATGAGAAAGCTATATTTTAAGTTTTCGCATAATTTCACAAAACAATTATTATGCATACCCTGATTTTTCACATAATTAGTTTTGTAGATCCTGCCATGGGTAACGTGCCATCGTGCGATCAACAGCCGAGATCATAAGGGGGGGTGCTGAATCAGCCCCCCCCCCTCCCCCCAGTCTTCTTAAGCATCGAAATAACCCTATTTAGGGTTATGAGAAAGCTATATTTTAAGTTTTCGCATAATTTCACAAAACAATTATTATGCATACCCCAAGGCTCCACATTAACTTTTTTTGTGGTGGCCCGTTCGGGCCACCAAAACCTTCAAATAATTTTTTTTGGTGGCCCATTAGTAAAGTTTGGTGGCCCGAAAAATATAAAGAAAAACATTAATTAAAAATGAATAAAACAAACTGAAATATTCTGCAGTCACTACCACGTACCACTATTCTTTGTGCATCTTGTATGTAAATCATGCTTGCTGTTATTTTACTTTGCTTATTTTGTGGTAATATATAAATTGTTCTATCATTGTGAATATGAAATGATTGAAAGAGAATAAAAGAATTGTATTGCTCCCAGGTTGTGTGGACTTTTAATCTCCGTATAGACACACACTCATAATGGTAAAGTAAATAAATAGTGCATAAAGCAAACTCAGATTGATTTACAAAACAATGATTTTTCCTTCCTTTTTGATCGTAAAACCTAGATTATGCAGGCCCCAAATCCAGTTTATTTTCTCTTTTCCAGCATATTATAGCGGAGAAAATAACAGAAAATATGCTGCAGAATTAGAACAATGTATAAAAGGGGGAAATAAACAAAAATAATTTTTAGAATAGTATATTGAAAAAAAAAATTGTAAAAATGAATAAGTGAAATAAGACAAATAAAAAATGAAGTAAGAAAAAACAAAGAACAGGAAAAAAATTGAGAAAAAAACAAACGAAAATGTTAGAAAAATGAACAAGACAAAATTATCAGAAAAAATGGGGGAAAATAATTATTATTCAGTAGAAACATGTTCTTTAATCAGGCATATTCAATGGGAAGAGGTATAAATGGTTTTATCACTGTAAAAAAAATGACAGAAAAAAAAAGAAAACGGCAAGTTATCTGGAAAAAACTGTGAGAAAATTCCTTCCCTATATTTGACAAAATGATGGAAAAAATTCACATTTCATATAAATAAAATGCCTTCCCAAAGTATTTACTTCCTTAAGAGTGGTTTAAGAAGTCATTTATAAACAAGAAAGAAAGAAGCTGTCTATTCAAGACAGCTTCGAAAATAAACCAAATATCAACATACATACAAATGCACATGTGGGACTGTGATGTACTCACCTATGTGTTTTAATGCATTTGGAAATCGGTCTTTTTGAGTCAAAAGAGAGGTCATAATTCCTCCTTTTAATGCTTGCTAATTATCAGGTTTCAGTAATATGGACTGTAGAAGGGCATTTCATTGGTGTAAAATGTGACTTTGACGTAGATTTTCAAAGTTCTGGGGAAGATTTCTTAGCAGTAACATTTCGCATCGCAGCTCCCTGAGTCTGAATAGTCTGCTAGCGCACAGCCAGCTGCAGTGGTTTCACGCACGCAAAGCTCAGCCAGACAGCCGGCACGGCCGGCTGAATAATAGTTACTGTATGCTAGCGGTAGGCCTACATACTGTCATGACTGTGCAATCTTTGTGTGTGTGTGTATTTGTGTGTAGATTAACAAAAAAGGCGCATGACGAATTGACTTGCAATTTGAACTGTAGAAAGTTGATAAATGCATGCAAAATCGGGAGAAAAATTGCGCTACTTTGAAAATTATTGGTTGCCCGATTCGGGCCACCAAAACTTAACATTTTTTCAATAATGGTTGCCCGAGATGAATTTTTGGTGGCCCCGGGCCACCGGGCCATCGCTAATGTCGAGCCTTGCATACCCTGTTCGGGATTTATTATATGAATTTTGATTTTCTTATCATTGTCTTGTGTAACAAAGATTCCTTCCTGAACACTTGGAATTTCATTATTTTATCATTTTGTGGTTTAGGCAAGGAGGTCCTAATTGTCAAATTTGTAAATATTGAAATATTATTTAATTCAAACAATAAAAAATAAAAGAAATAGTGACATCATCAACTCTCTCATTTGCATATCACTGAGTTGAGCATAGAACTGTTTTGTGAAAAATAAGCAAACCTTTAATATGTCATAATTTTCTTATTTTACATCCAATTTTTATGAAGTTTTCAGGGTTATTCATTTTTGAATTTTTCTCTATTTATTCAAATCAACTGTTTTCTAGGGTGGACTTGGCATTTAAAAGCTGCTGAAATCCTTCAATCTAATTGGGTGATGATAAATTTATTGAAATTTTTACATTTGTTATCGCATGCGTCATTGCGATGTTTTGAAATCGGCCGTGAGTTATATGTGTGAGGAAAAAGAAACTGGCCAAAAATCACCAATTTTGAGGATAACCAGAGGATGGACACGGAGTGAAATACAGTTGAAGAGTAAGAAATTCAGCTTTTTTCTTTCTTGTTATATTTTTTTCCTTTCATTTTTACAATAAACCACTTTTTGATCCCACATTTGATTTGTCACTCGGAATATCCGATCGACATAATCGAGTTCACCATCCCAAAGTTTGGGTAGGTGGAGCGTAGTGAAGTGGAGCCTGCATGATATTCGCCCGAGGTATTGCCATGACTGCACTGCACACAGTGCAGGCAAGATTGCCAAGTCCATGGCAATCTGAAGACGACAGTTGAAATGAAGAAAGTTTGTCATGGTTCTTTCTGTCTTTTTGACTTTGTCATTTGTGGAAGTTTTAAAGTAAATTCTTGGTTGATCTTTATGGCATTATCATGATATTGGGAACCACCGTTCACTTCATACAGCAGCGCTGTATTCAGTCACACGCATGGTTCCCTATTTCCACCTCCAGCTCCATTCACTTTGTACACAAGTGTGCGTACATACAAATCGACGAGTGGTTCCTGAAACCACGATTTGGCCATCTTTACTTTATTTTAGTTTTATTTCAAGCTGTTCATTTAAAAAATACAAAAACATGCCATACATATTATGGCAGCCCATATTATCAATGTAAACTAAACTTAGTTTAATAAAAAGGCCGGCCGCGAGCCAAGCGCCTAACTTTTATTATCGTGACCGAAAAATGGTCCAAGATTTTTCTCATTCGAATTGCACGCAAAGTGGCACTTATTCAGCTGACTCATGAACACAATTCTGACACAATCGCGCTTTCAACTTTCTAACACCTATATTTAGTGTAAATTACTCACTTTTTATTGTAAAGTTCTTCAATTTCATTCCATGTAGCTGCAACGTCTGCATTAGCTTGTCTTTTCTGTTCAGCTAAATACACCGAAACATCCCTCATTTTGATATTTTTAAGGTAGCAGTCGATCTCTCCAATACTAATGTTTTGGCTGGCTCTCGTGCCTCGGCCTCGCAATGAGAGCTCGTAAGGATATACAGTCAGTACAGTCATCGCGCCAGACAGAAGGTATCAGCGAAATCTAAATTTCGGATGGATTGTGAACACTGGGGGCGTTCATTCGTAGGCCTATTTTTTAATTCCTTCTTCCCCCCCCCCCTTTTTGGGGGGAGGGGTGGAAACGACCCACTACGAACTACAACAGCAACAACAACTTTCTTTCTTCTTTCTCTCTTTCTTTCTTTCTTTCTTTCTTTCTTTCTTTCTTTCTCCTCTCTCTCTTTCTTTCTTTCTTTCTTTCTTTCTCTCTCTCTTTCTCTCTTTCTTTCTTTCTTTCTTTCTCTCATTCTTTCTTTTCTTATACTTGCTTTCTTTCTTTCTCTCTTTCTTTCTTTCTTTCTTTCTCTCTTTCTCTCTTTCTCTCTCTTTCTTTCTTTCTTTCTTTCTTTCTCTCTCTCTTTCTTTCTTTCTTTCTTTTTTTCTTTCTCTCTTTCTTTCTTTCTTTCTTTCTTTCTTTCTTTCTTTCTCTCTTTCTCTCTTTCTTTCTTTCTTTTCTTTCTTTCTTTCTTTCTCTCTCTCTCTCTTTCTTTCTTTCTTTCTTTCTTTCTTTCTTTCTCTCATTCTTTCTTTCTTACTTTCTTTCTTTCTTTCTTTCTTTCTCCTCTTCTTTCTTTTCTTTCTCTCTTTCTTTCTTTCTCTCTTTCTTCTCTTTCTTTCTTCTGTCTGTCTGTCTTTCTTTCTTTCTTTCTTTCTTTCTGTCTGTCTGTCTGTCTTTCTTTCTTTCTTTTCTTTGTCCTTTTTGGAGGGAGGGGTCCATGGCTCCTGAGCGCCCCATCTGTCGGACCTATGATGGTTCTTTTGTTGTTTTCCGTTCAATAAAGACTGATTCAGAACATTATATAACAAATAATTGGACGCTCCTGGGTTTATGCACGAAATTGTCAATTCCCTGTTTTATATTCAATAAAGGAACCATGGATGATGGTAAAAAAAGAGAAGGGGGGGGGGGGCTTTTTTTATTGACCCATGAACAAGCCAAGGAATAGAACAAGTACCACTGATTGCCCCCCCCCCATAAAAAAAAAAAAAAACAAGAAGCATCGGACCTTTATTTGCCGTCCCGCAATCATTGCCATATTAGTAAATTTGCCCTGGACTCTCAAAAGATTAAAGTACCAATTTAAGGTTCGGCAAGTAGGCCTACCTTGGGAATATAGGTAATTTGTCCATGAAAGCTCAAATGAGTATTATTCTATTGATTGTGTCCGTCTCAAGGCCCATTAGGCACGATGCCTTAATTCGGTGCTTTAAATCCATTATAGAGCTTTACAAAACTGCAAGGTTTAACGACAAATTTTGTTTGCTTTACTTTCCTTAACCAATTTAAAGATCCAACGTTAGGGTAGAATGTGAAATTATGCAATCTCTTGACCCCTCTCTAGTCGCACAAGGGTGAGAGGGGAGAGGTGTGTGTATGGGAGGGGGGGGGGGGGCGAGGCCGGTTGAGTAGAAAGACACACTTTTGCTATTACATGTAGTTGTACTCTCATGGTCCAGGGTTTTTTGGCCATATTTAGTGAAACTACCCCATCTACGTTAGAGTCGAGAGTTTCCCCGTGTTAATTTTCTGTGGGAACCCCGATCGGAAAGTTGAATAAGAAAAAAAAAAGATGTGAAAGAAGAACTCCCCAATTAATTATTATACTAGAAAATTACACAATAAGTTGTCAAAAATTAGTACAGAATGTAGGCAGGCACCACCAGGATATTTTGATGGAGGGGCACCTTTTTTTTCTCTGGTATAGAGTTACACCATGGTTGTATCTCCATGGCTACATGACCAATTCCTCTATTAAAAAAATCGCCTTTTCTCCAAGTTCTTTCCCCTTTTCCTTCTCTGTTTTCACTTCTTGAAAAATCAAAGGGCGCCCCTATAGTGCCTCCTCTGACCGTGGGACTATTTATCGCGTTGGTGACGTAGAGTAATCTCGATATACACAAAATAACTTAAAATGTAATCTTTCAAAACTTTCTTCTACAGACAAAGATCATATTCCTGAAATTTTCAGCTCATGCCATAATACATTATTTTGTTTTGTTTAGGCATCCGATCGTAATAATGATATTTTGTAAAACTGCGAAATAGGCAGAAAACACAATAAAGAAATCATTTTTCTCCATAGTATTACTGTTTTAGGGCAAACTAATTCATTATAATCTGGCAATGAATAAAAATGGTGACATGCAACATGTGAAACTTGGGGTGATTTTTCAAAACTTAAAATAGGCTTTTAGTCAGTGTTACGGCTGACGTGCCATCATTTTCCCCATTATGCAATAGGTGTTGTAATTGATTTCAGTTGGTAATATGAAAGACACCATAAACTTCCTTTTGCTAATCATTATGACCTACTAATTATAGTAGAATGGGATACACATTGGTGAGTAAACAATACTGAAGCAAGCAATAAGATCAATAATTGCGGAGCCGTGAACGCAAGATGTGACAAAGGATTCGAAGGTCGCGAACCGTATTGGGTCAGTCTGCGTTGAGTTTTTACATATTCAAGCTTTAATGTCATAATAATAATAACAATGCTGCTGCTACTACTATTACTACTTATTATTATTATCATCATCATCATCATCATCATTATTGTCATTATTATTATGATTCATTATTATCGTTGATGTTATGAACATCATTGTTATAATCAAAATGCTGTCCTGCCGAGTTCCTACGGGAGTTACCATAAACAGATCATAAATTGTTTTCATTTTATTACAATTGTTACAGTCGTCTTCACTATTATAGACCCTATCATTATCACCATCGTCATTATCATTAATAGATTTATTTTACTATTTATTTTTTCTCCCACTTACCGTCATTCATCATCATCACCACCATCCTCATCATAATTATCATCACCATCTCATCATCATCTCCATTATCATCAGCATCATTATCGTCGTCATTATTATTTATTATCAAGCCCTATATGTCAAACCCACTAAAGTTTTCACCCTAGTAGATAATTCTCATTAAACACAACGCAATAATCAGCTCTCCGTGAGTTTACCTCTCGGCACCCGTTGCCTAGGCAACGTCTTCAGCCGATCGAACACAAACATCCATGAAACAAAATAAATCGATCAGTTTGGAACGGAGACAAACCATTGGGTGATTATTTCAAAAGAAAATTGTTCCGACCGCATTTAAGAACAAAAGACATCAATATACATCGTCTTTGTTTTAAAGAGAGTACAAAATGATAAGACAAAGGTCCTTGTTGGTGGTGGATTTTTCAAAACAAAGATCAGCCGTTGACTGTGTATTGATTTTTTTGCTGTTACAGCCTACATTATGCCTTGATCTGGATTTAGAGGGATTTTTGTTTTTGTTTCGAAACAATTTTTAATTTCAATGTATTCATAGCAAACAAATCATACATGGATCACAAAACATTACAAGACGAAATGAATATTGCAATTATTAAAGGTAACATTTGATAACACTGAAAATTACATAATAACATAAGACTAATATTATAAAACCATGTTTAATACAGGTACATACTTGGGGAAAAAGTATTTTTTTTTAATAGTGTGAGCAAAACATGTGTCACAGGGCACGAACTAAAAATTCAGGCCTCTTAAATAAAAACATATTTGTAATTTGGTAATTAAGGTGATTATAATGAAGGGTAATTTTAGGGGTTATGTTTCTCAAGAGTGTCTTGAAAGACAAATCGAGGTCTGATACTAAAGACTATAGCATCAAGCTCGCAGACATAATAAGGCGATCAGACGATATCCGATCAATACAAGACAAGGTCATCGATACGAAACACGGTTTAACCGTATCATCTATCGTTTCAATATAATGTTCTGCACACACCCACCAAGGGTAAACATATAGGTGTCTGAATAACGCAATCGATGTTTCCATAATGCATTGCGATACTCTCAAAATAAGGATCTCAAGGTTATATCGGCATCAGTGAGAATATCGTTTATGAATAATCGATTTGCGTCGTAGGTGCATGAGATGTTAATATCCAGCCCCCCTACCGTCCCCATCCTGATGTGCTCCTCCACCGAATGCGTGTTCCCGATTCATCTCATCCTCAGGGAAATGGGGGGATGTTTAGGGGCTCATATGGGAGAAAATTGTTTAGGGGCTCATATTTTTTTGAAAAAAAAATCGCTGAAACGGGGATCTTTTTGCATTTCAGTGAGCTTAATCATAGTTTGTTGGAGAAATTTTGCAAGGTATCCTTCACGAAACATAGATAGTGCAGGGGGTGGGGGTGAACTCATATGTTTTCGTTTCCAGGACAGACCTTGGTATGAGTCCATTGGCGGCGGAAGCCAAAAATTTTAGGATGGGACAACAAAAAAAATTTTGAAAAGCCAAAAAAAAAAAAAAAAAAAAATTTAGGGGGGACGTAGGAAAATAAATTGACAAGCAAAAAAAAAAAAAAAAAAAAAAAAGGTCATCAACAACTAATTTAGGGGGGACCGTCCCCCCCTCCTGAAATTTAGGGGGGACACGTCCCCCCCGTCCCCCCGCTTCCGCCGCCTATGTAAGTCAAAAGCCTTAACCAATTTTCATCATAAAAGGGTATCTGGAATTGGATACTGAGAAATCCATCAACTCAAATTTGAAGAGACACACTGTACGAGGGGCATCTGGTGATTTCTGTAATAAAAAGTATAAGAAGAATTTCAAAAAGATTTTGAATCAACTTTTAAATGACAAGACTCTCGACACTTCAAAAGAAACTGATCATCATTTTGAATAAAACAAACTGAATGAGGTATCTATTCAAATGTGAGTAGATCAGATTATTTTTTTGATGTATATGGTTGATTTTCAAGCCAATATCCATTGTTTATTCATTATTTTTATTCCTATTATCATTTTTTTTTTGGGGGGGGTTGGGGGTAAGCAAATGATGTTCTTTAAGTATTTGTTTGAAAAACATATTGGTTAAAGGTTTTGTTCTATTTTCAGTATTTTTTGTTCAGTTCATCAGTTTCTTTTTTGTACAGTTCATCTCGACTACCCCGTTAAAAAAAGTAAATCACATTTAAAGATTTGTACAGTTCGGTAAATTCCTACAGACTAGACAGGGCACTTCAAGAACGACTCTCTTTTATTTATCAATTATTTCAAGGGGTACTATGTTTATTGTTCTTCTGAAGGACGTGGTTCTTAATAACTACCCTCAGTTAAATACTGGGGCCACGAAACGATTTTGAAAGAAATTAATGTGTGTGAGAGGGAGAGTGGAGGAGCCGAACATGCACGAATCACAATTTGATTATCATTTTCACGTTTTGGAAGCATGGCTTTTGAAAAAAAAGGTTCCCGGTTCAGTGGACCCTGAAAGTTCTGAAACGCACAACACTAATGAAAGTGGGTTATCAGTATGGGAATGCTGTCACAGTTTTTCTGTTTTTTTTCGTATATCAGGACCATCAACTTAATCGCAATGGGTAAGCTATTGTGACATATACGCTTTAATTATCATTTGCATTATCATCACTGGCACACAGATGGGGGTGGCGTGGTGCTGGGCAAGGCCCCAAAAGATTCAAGTCCAAGTAAGAAAAAGGAGAAAAGTGAAAGAAAGAGGGTGACATATGAAATAATAAATTATTTTTGAATTTTGAAATATTATGTATATAACAAAATTAGATTTTCGTATTAGAAAAGGTCAAGGTTTTTTTTCCTCGCTCGGTTAGGTAATTTGCTACATAGGCATGTCTGGCATGCCCCCCTATTTGTTTTTTTTAGCTCATTACGCTAATGCTTGTTCTTTTTGGGGGCTGGACTACCGCAACCACTGTCTTGGATAAATTAATGATCAAAGAGTTGAACTGGAAGAAATACAATCCATCTATCATCCATCCATGAATGAATAAATGAATGAATGAATGAATCAATCAATCAATCAAACAATGAATGAATGAATGAATGAGTCAATCAATCAATCAATCAATCAATCAGACAATCAATCAGACAATCAATCAGACAATCAGTCAGACAATCAGTCAGACAATCAATCAATCAATCGATCGATCAGACAATCAATCAGACAATCAGCCAGACAATCAATCAATCAATCAATCAATCACTCAATCACTCACTCACTCAATCAATCAATCAATCAATCGAATGAATTAACCAACCAACCACCCACCCACCCACCAATCCATCCATCCATCCATCCATCCATCAATCATCATCAATCAATCAATCAATCAAATCGACCGACCAATCGAGGGGGAGGGGCGTAGCCCTGGTAAGCGGGGGTGTGGGGTGTCATACACCACAGGAAGCACCCGCCTGGAAATTAGGTTGGTATAATAAAATGGAGACATTTAACCCCAAATCTCCTTTATTTTTTCGTAAAAATCTTATTCTTCTTCTTTGTCTTGTCAATCATTAAAAAAAATACTAATTTGCTTAATGGTAGAAAATCAGCATGCTCTTTAAAATTTGTTCCTTGCTTCAGGGAGGGGGGGGGTAGTAGCGAGAATAAAAAAAAACACATGTCACGCGAAAACGTGCACACTATTCAATATTGCCGTCTAAACAAACATGCCTATTACATAACCGTATGTTTCATGGAATCATTTTCAGCACGGAAACATAAAAAACATTGCAGCCTTGGAGGCGTGTCTATCAGTCAATTTGCCACGCCCATTCGTAAGTAGGTCGAATTTACGAGCATCGATTCTCTTCCTTATAAGATCAACGGCCTTGTTTTGTTTTTAGTATATACTCTATCATTATTTTGTCCTCGCACAAAATCGAGGCATTTAAGAAATCATATCGATTTGCAGCAAAGTATATCAAGATTTTTCTTTCCTGAAAATTAACATGACTGATTTTGCTAGGTTTTTTGCAGACTTTCTTTTCGAATATGGTGTGGCGTATAGATGGAGATCACTTACCACTACAACAAGGTCCCACTTCAATAAAGAAAGAGAAAAATATGACATGACTTACTGAATATTATATCAAAATCTATCACTAAATTAGAACATCTTTAAAAACGATGAAACGAGTGTTGCTCGCTCGCTTCACTCCATCATCGCTATTTTAACCCCCCCCCCAAAAAAACACATTACTGTATATATACCATGTTCTATCACCTCAATTTTTGGGCATCATTTTGCCACGAATTTTTAGGGTAATCCTGTTAAGTAAAAAAAAAGTTCTTTTTTTATTGAAGTGCAACGATATGTTTTGTATATTTTGATTATTTTTTATGACGAATAAAAACTGCAAAGATAAAAAAGTACATAATTTCTAGTAATTTGTTCTTTATCGTGAACTGTGTAATATAAATGTTTGTCTGATCGGACCTTTGATTCTCTCTCTCTCTCTAATCACTCATGGGAATTATTAACGGATGAGCCCAAAAAATGAAGGGGCCCAGGAGTGGCACATGGGGCACATTCGTTTGTTTTTTTAAGTTGCGTGCCAGCGAAGTGAGCGAGCAAAAAATTGACATCTTTATCACAAATTTTGCAATAGACTTTGACATAGTATTCAGAAAATACTATCATATCTCACCTTTCTCTTCTATTTTTTTTTCCTTTTCACTTTTTTTTGGTTGTGATTTGTTTCTGGAGGGGGGGGGGGGGCAAGCGGTCCAAGTCCCCCATCTGCACGCCATTGATGGAAACGAATGATTTTTTTTTCCTTTTCCAACGTGTCGTATATGCTTCCGATTTCATGCTACAAGTGTTATCACTCTGTTTGCTTGTCTTTTCTTACAATAATTAAGGAATAAATCAACGTTATTGCTTTGTTTTGATTGTTAGGCATGTAAACAATAAACCTTGTTACCTTGATACTATTACATTAATGCATGTAGGTCCATGTTTAGTGTAACGGATCTTGCTAGAGATACTATTTACCGGTAATCAGTTTTATTGCACAATTCCATTCGGTTTAAAAAAAATATGATGGCAAGCATAAAGAATGTTATCGAAAGCAATTCTGACTGTAGACAATCAATGAAATTCGATAGAAATAACAGGTCTAATGTTACCTGAACATATTATAACTATACATAAAATAATTTTTTGTGGGAGGGGGTGCTACATCCCCACCAGTGAATATAGTCAGATAGTGGATACAATATATTTTCGAACGATATCACTAGTGAACAGATGGGGGGCTATGGGCTCCCTGTATTTTCACGACATAGAAAAAAATGAGAAAATAACTAAAACGAATGGTAAAATAATGACATTACTATCTTCATATTATATAAAAAATGTACCTCAAAATTTCATTATTTTCTATCATGCATATATATCAAAAAGTAAAAAAAAATGCTCACTCGAGTGTCAGCTTTGTTGAAATTTGGCCCTAAACGCTTGTCTATCTCCTCATTTTGGGGGGTTTTGTTTTTGCTCATTTAGTCATTACGCCGTTGGAGCCACCAACAAAAGTGTATCACTCTTTTCGTGTTTGGGAGGCTCAGTATAAGGTGCATCCATCCGCCCCAATTAATGTTGTTCCGTGATCTAATTCTATCGTGACAGACAGACAGACAGATCGAGATGGACTCACCGGTGATACACTTTTGCCATCGTATTGTCCAAAGTCCGTTGAATGCGAATTCGTGCATGCGTGCCCAGACAGACAACAGAACATTCGTGCATAAATTACACGCACGCACAATGGTGACCTCGCTGGAGCACGATTTCGAGGTCATTCGTGCGAGGGTATTGTGTAATAGCTCTAGGCTTGCCACACAGCCGTTTTGTTGACGTTTTCTCAGAGATGCTTTGTGTCACCAAGGTATCTATAACTTCAACGTTAGATAGAGAGCCTTTGTTTTTGGACTACGAAAAGATTCAGAACGTATGGATTTTGTCGACTGATGTAAAAAAATATAGAAATGATCTATACTAGAACGGCGCATATCATTGTTCCGTAAAATGAAAAAAGAAAAAAAAATTGTAGTGTTGTAGTGTATTTTTTTTTTTTTTTGGGGGATAAAAAATAAATCATCAAGATTACCAGCAATACCACCACCGCAATCACCATTTTCAACAACTCATTGTCACAACTGTCATCAATATCATCGTCACTTAAGTTTCCATTATAATCTTCATGATGATCATAATCAATGTAATTACAAACGTCATCACCAACATCATCTTCCTCTTCCTCATCACCACCACCATCATCATCACCGCCATTATCATCGCCATCATCACCATCATCATCATCATCATCATCATCATCATCATCATCAACCATCATCATCTTCATCATAATCATCATCATCACCGTCACTATCACCATCATCACCGCCGCCGCAGCCACCGTCAACACAAACACAATCATTTTCAGGGGGGAGGGTGTCTTTGATAAAAGTAGGTCACACGAATAGTCAACCGTCAATGAAATGATCATCTACCTGCAGAAAGAAAATCATTTTTATTGAATACCTTTTATACCATTTACAGAACAACAAGTGGAATGCCTCTGGCCGTCTCACCTGCATCACGCGGTTCAATATAGCAGCAGTGCTGACTTTGAATACTACTCGAACTCGCACAAGATGTTCAGTGATACATGGTTACTCTTATGTCCACTTTTTATGAACTAGACCAATAAACTTACAGAGATATGATGGTTATTCAACAAAAACCCCAACATGGCCAAAGTTCATTGACCTTACATGACCTTTGACCTTGATCATGTGACCTGAAACTCGCACAGAATGTTCAGTGATACTTGATTACTCTTATGTACAAGTTTCATGAATCAGATCCATAAACTTTCAAAGTTTTGATGGTAAATCAACTGATACACCCGATTCGGCCAAAGTTCATTGACCTTTGACCTTGGTCATGTGACCTGAAACGCGCACAGGATGTTCAGTGATATCTGATTACTCATATGTCCAAGTTTAATGAACTAGACTAATAAACTTTCAAAGTTATGATGGTAATTCAACAGATACCCCTGATTCGGCCAAAGTTCATTGACCCTAAATGACCTTTGACCTTAATCATGAGACCTGAAACTTGCACAAAATATTCAGTGATGCTTGATTACTATTATGTCCAAGTTTCATGAATCAGATCCATAAACTTTCAAAGTTATGATGGGAATTCAACAGATATCCCCAATTCGGCCAAAGTTCATTGACCCTAAATGACCTTTGACCTTGGACATGTGACGTGAAACTCATGCAGGATGTTCAGTGATACTTGATTAACCTTATGTCCAAGTTTCATGAACTAGGTCCATATATTTTCTAAGTTATGATGACATTTCAAAAACTTAACCTCAGGTTAAGATTTCAATGTTGATTCCTCCAACATGGTCTAAGTTCATTGACCCTAAATGACCTTTGACCTTGGTCATGTGACATGAAACTTTAATAGGATGTCCAGTAATACTTGATTAACCTTATGGCCAAGTTTCATGAACTAGGTCCATATACTTTCTAAGTTATGATGTCATTTCAAAAACTTAACCTCAGGTTAAGATTTGATGTTGACGCCGCCGCCGCCGCCGTCGGAAAAGCGGCGCCTATAGTCTCACTCTGCTTCGCAGGTGAGACAAAAATGATCGATGATTTTTTTAAAAAGAAAATGTGGAAGAAGGGAAGCATTAGCATTAAAAACGGGTTTAGCCAATATGGAGGAATGGTAATCTGGTGATTATAATATATCAGAAATAGCTGTTGGTTTTTTATTTGATTAAAGGGGAAGTTCACCCTGACAAAAACTTTATTGTAAAAATAGCAGAAAAAATAATAAAAAATATTGCCGAAGGTTTGAGAAAAATTCATCAAATAATTAAAAAGTTATTAGAATTTCAATTATTTGATTTGTGACGTCATATGCGAGCAGCATTCCTACATAGCGAATGGTAAAAAATCAATGAAATGTCATTTTCTCAGAAAATTGAAAATGGTTTTTACTGTACCTTTTGTATATCAATAGACAAATCATTTCACACCCGACCTTGAATAGAAAACAAAATTAAGTCATCAGGAACCATGCAAAATTTGAAATTCATGCATTTTATATTACATAACAGATGGGGCAGCTGCTCGTTTATGACGTCACAAATCCAAAACTTTGAACTCTTATAACTTTCTTACTCTTTAACGGATTTTCATCAAACCTTCACCAATATTTTTTACTATTTTTTCTGCTATTTTTGCAACAAAGTTTTCTTCAGGGTGAACTTCCCCTTTAATTTGTGGAAAAACTAAACGAAATTGCATCGTCCATCATGCATTTTATCTCGAATCAAAGAAATGAAACAGAGCCCTCGTGCGTTGAAAAATATATAGTCTTTAGTGGTCATGCTTGTCGACGGACGCAAAGATATGGGAAGCTTTTTCAATTAATCAAATCAAATTACTTGAAAAAAATATTAATGATAATCATTATTTCTGTATACTTATAGATTTACCGGTGCCATAGCTGGTAAGTTGGCCGTGTTAAGATTGACCATTATACACAAATATGTATAAAATATATTGATACAAAAAAAATCATCGGTTGGGGATTACTTCATTATGTCCATAAGAGTTGATGCCAGGGGCGTCGATCCATATTTCAGTTTTTTTGGGGGGGCAAAATCATTAATCAACGTTCCAAAGGCGCTCGATCACACAAAAGGAACAAACTCCCCCCACACACATAGGTGTATATATATATATATATATATAATATATTATATATATGACTCTTGAGAAAGAGACACATATCTCATCAACAAAATAAAGCGAGCGCGAAACGCGAGCTGAAAGTTTTAGTATAATGACATGAAAACAGGAAAAAGATTCCTGTTAAGGACTGTTTGTAGTAACTCATAAGGAGGATAGATACATGCATCTCACTACACAGATGTGAGTGCCGAAGGCGAGCTGAAATTTCTTTATATTCTGACCTGAACGCTTGATATTATAAGCATTTTTGGTACCAATATGACTAAGATGGGTATCTAAAAGAACAGTACTCTCAGTAGATGCCCCATTAAGGACCCCATTGGAAATAAGCCATCTCGGCTTTCATGGGCAATCCTGTCAAGGTATACACTACTGTTCATATTTTCATGTACTTGTTCATAGTTACCTGACAAATAAGATCAATCAATCAATCAATCAAAGCGAGCGCGAAGCGCGAGCTGAAAATGTTGATATTTCGATCTGAAAAAAGGACAGTTTAATGGATGTTTTTGATAAAGAACAAGATATATATCCAACAATAGATTATTGCAAATAGAAGCGGGAGTTCTGTTGACGTTTAGAACTGAAAACGGGACATTCTATTCACCTATTTAATCATGAAAAGTATGGGTTTTTCGCTAAATAAATGATGCGAGCGCGGAGCGCGAGCTGAATTTTTTTATATTCCAATCTAAAAAGCGTTTGATCACGATCTTGAATAAAGAACGAGTTGGTATCTCAATCTTGCTTGCTGATTTCTGTGTAACATGACGAAATTCTTTTATTTTAACACATCAGCGGAATTATGGGGGGGGGGGGCATAACGATATGTTTGCCCCCCCAATATTTTCATTGGTGGGGCGATCGCCCCCCCCCCTGCCCCCCAGGATCGACGCCTCTGGTTGATGCAGCTTGTCAAAATATTGTGAGGTTTTTATATAGATCTTCAACATGATCTTATTGATTTGAATAATGTAAGTAAACAAGGAAAATGACAAATCAGCCCAATAGGCCTAAATGCACCACAGAATATATGGATGAATAGGACATTATTTTCAAAGAAACATTTTTGGGGCATATATCTGACACAGGAGCCACGGAATGGATTTAAAATTGGCGAAGGGGGGAGGGTGACCACGCAAAAGTCACAATGAATGGCCGTTTTACATTTAGTACACGTTTACTACAAAAAAAATTGAGGGAGGGGCGGGGTTCAAGCCCCCCCCCCCAATCCCGGGACCTGCGACATACCGAACCCCGTTTTATGCCTTATTTAACACAGTTCCACTTCTCCGGCCTCCAGCGGGATCGACGACTTAACTTAAGAGTGACCTGAACGCTTGATATTATAAGCATTTTGGTACCAATATGACTAAGATGGGTATCTAAAAGAACAGTACTCTCAGTAGATGCCCCATTAAGGACCCCATTGGAAATAAGCCATCTCGGCTTTCATGGGCAATCCTGTCAAGGTATACACTACTGTTCATATTTTCATGTACTTGTTCATAGTTACCTGACAAATAAGATCAATCAATCAATGCGAGCGCGAAGCGCGAGCTGAAAATGTTGATATTTCGATCTGAAAAAAGGACAGTTTAATGGATGTTTTTGATAAAGAACAAGATATATATCCAACAATAGATTATTGCAAATAGAAGCGGGAGTTCTGTTGACGTTTAGAACTGAAAACGGGACATTCTATTCACCTATTTAATCATGAAAAGTATGGGTTTTTCGCTAAATAAATGATGCGAGCGCGGAGCGCGAGCTGAATTTTTTTATATTCCAATCTAAAAAGCGTTTGATCACGATCTTGAATAAAGAACGAGTTGGTATCTCAATCTTGCTTGCTGATTTCTGTGTAACATGACGAAATTCTTTTATTTTAACACATCAGCGGAATTATGGGGGGGGGGGCATAACGATGTTTGCCCCCCAATATTTTCATTGGTGGGGCGATCGCCCCCCCCCTGCCCCCCAGGATCGACGCCTCTGGTTGATGCAGCTTGTCAAAATATTGTGAGGTTTTTATATAGATCTTCAACATGATCTTATTGATTTGAATAATGTAAGTAAACAAGGAAAATGACAAATCAGCCCAATAGGCCTAAATGCACCACAGAATATATGGATGAATAGGACATTATTTTCAAAGAAACATTTTTGGGGCATATATCTGACACAGGAGCCACGGAATGGATTTAAAATTGGCGAAGGGGGGGGGTGACCACGCAAAAGTCACAATGAATGGCCGTTTTACATTTAGTACACGTTTACTACAAAAAAAAGTGAGGGAGGGGCGGGTTCAAGCCCCCCCCCCATCCCGGGACCTGCGACATACCGAACCCCGTTTTATGCCTTATTTACCACAGTTCCACTTCTCCGGCCTCCAGCGGGGATCGACGACTTAACTTAAGAGTGACCTGAACGCTTGATATTATAAGCATTTTTGGTACCAATATGACTAAGATGGGTATCTAAAAGAACAGTACTCTCAGTAGATGCCCCATTAAGGACCCCATTGGAAATAAGCCATTTCGGCTTTCATGGGCAATCCTGTCAAGGTATACACTACTGTTCATATTTTCATGTACTTGTTCATAGTTACCTGACAAATAAAATCAATCAATCAATGCGAGCGCGAAGCGCGAGCTGAAAATGTTGATATTTCGATCTGAAAAAAGGACAGTTTAATGGATGTTTTTGATAAAGAACAAGATATATATCCAACAATAGATTATTGCAAATAGAAGCGGGAGTTCTGTTGACGTTTAGAACTGAAAACGGGAAATTCTATTCACCTATTTAATCATGAAAAGTATGGGTTTTTCGCTAAATAAATGATGCGAGCGCGGAGCGCGAGCTGAATTTTTTATATTCCAATCTAAAAAGCGTTTGATCACGATCTTGAATAAAGAACGAGTTGGTATCTCAATCTTGCTTGCTGATTTCTGTGTAACATGACGAAATTCTTTTATTTTAACACATCAGCGGAATTATGGGGGGGGGGCATAACGATATGTTTGCCCCCCCAATATTTTCATTGGTGGGGCGATCGCCCCCCCCCCCTGCCCCCCAGGATCGACGCCTCTGGTTGATGCAGCTTGTCAAAATATTGTGAGGTTTTTATATAGATCTTCAACATGATCTTATTGATTTGAATAATGTAAGTAAACAAGGAAAATGACAAATCAGCCCAATAGGCCTAAATGCACCACAGAATATATGGATGAATAGGACATTATTTTCAAAGAAACATTTTTGGGGCATATATCTGACACAGGAGCCACGGAATGGATTTAAAATTGGCGAAGGGGGGAGGGTGACCACGCAAAAGTCACAATGAATGGCCGTTTTACATTTAGTACACGTTTACTACAAAAAAAATTGAGGGAGGGGCGGGGTTCAAGCCCCCCCCCAATCCCGGGACCTGCGACATACCGAACCCCGTTTTATGCCTTATTTAACACAGTTCCACTTCTCCGGCCTCCAGCGGGATCGACGACTTAACTTAAGAGTCCCTCGGAGAAGACCTTAATCCGTCGGTCATCTGGTTGCTAAGCTTTCTTAGCAATCAGGTAAAAATCACCACCATTTAATTTACCAAAATAGAACACGCTCAAAAGATCCCGGCAAAAGATACTCCCCGTGTACCATACAAGTTGAGCCCCCCCCCCCCGGGGGACCGTCCATCCATCAGACAAAACAAAACTCAACCTGAAGAGTATACTGTTGACCAAGTCAACTATGAACAGACAATTCAAACATCAATGACCTCATTAATACCATTTTATTTGCTTTTATCACGTCTATTAACCCTGCCAATCATTACAATACCAAGTCACACCCGAGCAACCGACTCCAAAATCAATCAAGTCGAGTACGTCATAGCTAATTATATCAGCCTTCCTGGAGTCAGTTTCGTTGGTAGGTGTGACTGTGAATGTATGAACAAGAGTCATTCTTTTAACAGTCTTCATTGATCATTCAGTTCCAAAACATATCTGATACATAATCTAAAACATAATACATATTCTGATAGAATATTAGCCAAAAAGCATTGTAATTAAGCAAAAGATAACCATGAGTAATAAAAGTTACAGAATGTAATATTCTAACAATATAAAATTAGTTAAATTTATAGTCGAAAAATACAGAATTACACCTTACATAAATTTGCAGCTAAGCATTCGAATCAAATAAAACTGAATGAGCATTAAAAAGACAAGACACCCTCTCACCCCAACCACCCAAAGTATTCCTTCCCATCCCAGGAAGAGCAGCCTGTCACGTGACAGTCTCATCCGACCGACAATTCTTTTTAAAGTAATGTTTTATTTCTCTCCAAAAAACAAAAACAACAGCATATAGTACAATCAACAAAACATTTCATTTTTCATATTAAAAAAAGAAATACATAATTGTTGTTTAAACATATAATAAACATGCAACATAATTAAAGTGAAGGTCTGTTAGAAGTTAGAACTTTGTGAAATCTTGAAATCTACGCTGAAAAACGTTCACACTGAAGATTACCAACACAGATAGGCACACGTGGGACAGTGTATTATTATTGCTGGAATAAAGACCCGACGGAAGTGACCGAATCCGCGCTTATTTTGCTTATTTCTCAGCAATTACACAATTTCTTCCAGGATCCTTTGGCACATATTTTTTATTCATACAAACAGACACTTGGGTGGTCATTATATCACATTCTGTAAAAAGTCATTTTGAGATCGTTACCAAAACTGGAATTTATCAGTTTAATCTGATTAAATACCATACAGATTCTATCGATATTACGATATTTTCCAATAAAATTTCCAATAAAATATCGGTCGGTTTGGAATCGGTTTCATTGGTGTGACTGTATTATAACTGTCAACAGACCTTCAAGGGATTTTGGTGCGGATATAGAACGCTGATTATTATATCGCTGGAAATTCGTTACAAATATCTTCTCTTCATTTTAATAGAATTGGTTTTGCTCAGTTGAACAGGACGAGGAAATTGTGTTAATCGCATCGCGAGAAGGCCTATTGTAGTATTAACCCTGATCGCATATTGTCGCATTTATCTTGCCAAACAGAACGGGTTGATACACCTTATAGTTAGGCATGATTTTGCGGTGAAGTAATTGTAAAATAGTAGTAGTAGTAGTAGTAGCAGCAGCAGCAGTAGTAGTAGTACTACTACTACTACAGTAGTAATAGTACTACTACTACTACTAGTAGTAGTAGTAGTAGTAGTAGTAGTAGTAGTAGTAGGAGTAGTAGTAGCAGCAGCAGCAGCAGCAGTAGTATTTGTGGTCGTATTAGCAGTACTATAGCAGTTGTTGTAGTCGTAGTAGAGGGTAAATTGCCTATTAGTCTATTGCCCACTCGTCCACTCAACACATAGTCTACATTCATTTTATTCTATATGCCATTCTGTCCATCAACATTTCGACTAACAGCCATTTGGTCCAATAATCATGTAGTCCAATCATCACTTCGTCTAGTCCCCGGTTCGTCTCTGTCCATTTCGTCTCGTAATCAGTTGGTCTAATGTATCCATTTCATTTTCATTCGTTTTGCCTAATTAACACTTAGCCCAATTAGGCAAAGTGGAATATTGAATAAATGGCTATTGGACCAACTGGTTATTAGACGAAATGGTGAGTGGACGAAATGGCAATTACACCATGTGGACAGTGGACGAACTGATCGTAGACCAAAGGGAAGTAGACAAGTTGGCATTAGACGAATTGAAAATAAACCGTAGTAGAGTAGAAGCAGTAGTAGTAGTAGTAATAGTAGTAGTAGTAGTAGTAGTAGTAGTAATAGTAGTAGTAGTAGTAGTAGTAGTAGTAGTAGTAGTAGTAGTAGTAGTAGTAGTAGTAGTAGTAGTAGTAGTAGTAGTAGTAGTAGTAGTAGTAGTAGTAGTGGTATAGTAGTAGTAGTAGTAGTAGTAGTTGGTTAGTACTCAAATGACAACGGGGGGGGGGGGGTCTTTCCATTTCTATCCATGCTGTGAAATCAATTCAAACACTTTCTCGAGTTGACATTTACATCTTTAACAATAGCGCATTAGTAGCAGTACAGATCTTTAATTCCTTTTATTCCAATGATGAGTCATCTTATTTGCATAATCTTTAGAATAAAGGTGGAAAAGACAGAGGGAGACAAAAGGGGGAATGTGGGATAGATACAGAGTGTGTGTGTGTGAGAGAGGGAGAGAGAGAGGGGGAGGGGAGAGAGAGGGGGGAGGGAGAGAGAGTGGGTGGGGGGGGTCGAGGGACTATCTCCCAGGGTCTTCTCAGGTGCATGCGCAGGTGTGCCGATAAAATCGAAGATCTTTCTGTCGTCGAAATGTTGATCAAGGATAGGGCCTGTCACCAACACTTACCTGGGGTCCGTTGCAGAAAGAGTTGCGTTTAAACGCAAGTCAAAAAATCAATCGCAAGTCCCAAATGCGCGCTGTTGATTGGTTGAAATTCAAGTTGCGCATGATTTTCAGAGTTGCGATTGATTGCAACTCTTTCTGCAACGGGCCCCTGGTCTTTCCAAGAAACTTCCATCTTAACGTCCTTGCTGAACCATTATCTGGGAAGGATTACAACAAAAGATAGGAAATATAAAAGAAAAATTGGGTTACGAGACAAAACACCCACCGGGGCATTTTTGGGTTTATTTCTTATATTTCACTCTTACCATCCATATTTAAAAGAAATTATAGGTAAAGGTGGAATTATGCGGGTAGGGTAGACAGTCGCGGTTCGAATGGAGGTACGCCGTTCAAAAGCCCCCAAACCTGCCCTCAAACATTTCTTTTTTTAAAGGAAAAGTCCACCCCCCAAAAAAGTTGATTTGAAGGAAAAGAGAAAAAATATCCAACAAAATTAACACTGAAAATTTCATCAAAATCGGATGCAAAATGAGAGAGTTATGACAATTTAAAGTTTCGCTTAATTTCACAAAAAAAAGTTTATGTGCATATCCTGGTCGGCATGCAAATGAGGAGACCGATGACGTCATCCACTTTCTTAACATCTGATTTTGAGATGGGCGGAAATCCCAGGGGGGGGGGGACGTGTCCCCCTACTCAAAATAGTAGGGGGGACACAATATCGAATGTCCCCCTACTATTTTTGGTCTTTCATGATGGCAAAAAATACATCATTCCTAATCGAGTTGGGACGAGATGACCTTACTTTTGGGATGATAGCCTTTTTTTTTTGCTTGTCAAATTTTCCAGCCCCCTTTCCCCATAGGCGGATCCAGAGTGCCCGGACCCCCCCCCTATATTTCCGGAAAACCTCAGAAATAAAACTTTCATTATTTTGATTTACAAATTGATTTTTAAAAAGTTCTCTGTAAAAATGTCAGTTTTATGGTCTGAATATTAGCATTTGGTGCTTGCGCTGCGCGCTCGCAAATTTTGATTTATCAGGTACCTATTATTTTCATGTATTCCATAAATTTTTCAAAGTATCCCTTTTCAGGTCTGATTGTCAAGACGTATCAGCTAGCGCCTCATACTGCCATTTTGATTGGCGAGTTATGTATGTTTCAATATTGATTAAAATCCCCTTTTCATGACTTTTTATCAAAAATTTTAGCTCGCGATTTGCGCTCGCATTAATGGTTAACAATATATTAACTGATACATCCTATTTATAATTACAAAAGTGAAATGTCCAGTTTTAATGCAATAATATCATCAGATTTCGCGTCCTCATTAGGCATTAATAAATATGATATTAATGTAATAATTAATTGTCCTTTTTATTTCATCTCGCGCTCAGGGAGATAGTCATCATTTTCATATGATGACATGTCATAAAGATGTCCCGGTCCTATATCAAAACTCAAAGTAATAATAATGAAACTATCAGCTCTTTTTTAAGTGCGATCCATATCCACCTTACAATTTTCCTACAAAGTACTTGAAATAAAGCTCAAATTGACTCTTTTTTTCAGATCGGAATATCAACGTTTTGATTAAAGATGTATTTAGAATGCCTATATTCTAGGTCTAAATAAGAAACACGCGCGCGCATGTTTATATTTAAATCATTATCCAGTTTCAGATCACAATATCAAAAATTTTCTGCTCGCGCTTTGTGCTCGAATTATTAATGTAGGAAGACCCCTATTACTCATCCTTTTCATGATTTACAAAACATGAACAAAGTGGCCTAATTTTTAGGTCTAAATCTCGATTTTTTTTTGCTTGCACTTCGCGCTCACATCAATTGTTAGATTATATAACTATCCTGTTCACGACTACAAAAATAAATTTTCAGCTCGCGCTTCGCGCTCGCATTTTTTGATTGTTGAAATATGTAACGCCTTCATGGCTAAGTGCAAGCAGTCCTTAACAGGTACCTTTTCAACAGGTACCTGTTCAAAACGTATATAAAAATTTTCTGTTCGCGCTTTGCGCTCGCATTTTTAATACTAATCATTTTCATGATTTACAAAAGATGAATAGAGTGTCTCGTTCAGTAAATATTATAGGATAAATCTCGAAATTTTGCGCTCGCATCAATTGTCTACTTATAAACCTATTCTGCTTGATTTACAAAAAGTGCTTAGAATTTCCATTCTGTAGGTAAAAAAAATCATCTTGCGCTTCGCGCTCGCATTGTTAGATTGCTAAATGCTAAATGCAAGCAGTTTTAACAGGTATATTTTCCATCAGTTCATTTCTGCTATGCGTTCGTAGTAATTATTTAGTTGCATACACTTCTTTTTCAGGATAACAAACATTGCCCAAAATGTTCAAATTTTAGGAAAAAATACATAAAATTTTCCCCAAAAAATTAGCTCGCGCTTCGCGCTCGCATCATAAAAGAAGGATTATGATATTATATATTAATTCATAAGAATAAAGCTAAGAAGTGACTAATGAGGACTACCCCTTCAAAGAAAAAAAAATCATCTTCGAGCTGCCGATCGGAGAAAATATGGCTGAAACAAAATTCCGCCCCATCCTTTCTATTGGCGAAGGCTGGATCCGCACCTGCGCCCCCTACCTTTTGGGAGAGATTTCCGCCCCTGGATTTTGATGAAATTTTCGGCATTAAGCTAGTTTGTTTTTCTCTTTTTATTCAAATCAACATCAAATTAGTATTTTTGTGGGGTGGACTTGACCTTAAACAGTTTTTTTCTGTTATTTTTTACAATAAACTTTTTGTCAAGTTGACCCCCCCTTTAACCTGTGGCGGATCTAGGTAGGAGTACATCCGGCCCGTGCCCCCCCCCCCACTCCTTGAGACCCATAACAAATATTTTTTAGGGGACACGCAAGTAATGACCTTTTTTTCGCTTGTCAATTTTTTTTATTAATTAGGAAGGATACATTTTTTGGGGGGTGGGCTTTATTTTTTTTTCTGTAAAAAATGCCCCCCCCCCTTGAAAATCTTTGATCCGCCACTGCTATGAACTAAAAACCAAACACGACAGTAATATTGCTGTTTTCTGTATACATATTTCGCCCATTTACTTGTATTTCGGAAGCATTTGCATACTTTCTTAAAATCCGTGTCTTGGTAACAGACTAGTGAGAAAGTATGGTGCGAATTCCCCACATCTTCAACACCAAGTCATTCCTTTTTTTCAAAGATTTTGGTAAGGTTTCAAGATGAATTGTTTCACGAGTTTGGAGGTTATCAGTTGTCACGATAATAAACGTGTTTGTAAAGTGAACGGAAGCTATCATTCGGCAGAAAAAAAAAGAAAGAAAGATTTGAAAATTGACGTCTCGCAAAAACAGGAAGCGATTTACGATTTGAATACCATGTTTAAGGAGAAAATGAAGGGACATTTCAGAAATTAATCGTTATCACACAAAGCAAGGATTGCATCCTTGTAATGTGATATATTTCAATTCATTTAGCCCATCTCTTTTATTTGTATCTATTTAGTTTTTTTCTACCACGAATTAATTGTGTACAATCGCAGCAATGAAGTTGTGGGGGTGGGACTAAAGTCGTACGGAGAAGCAGCGGCTACACCGCAGGGCGGCAGGGGTGAACGCCTCGTCTCATTTTCCAAATTATGAAAAAAGGGAGAAAAGCGGTGAAATTAAGAAAGGTGGACAAGAGGGATGTCTATACCTTCCTCCCATAACACTCTAATAATGATAATAGGCACTTATATATCGCCATCTATCTAGAAATATTCTATTCCGAGGCGCGTTGTTATTATCATTATTACCCCGGCTTTAGCTCGAGCTGCCTTTCAGCGCTCATGCATTCAAGGAATTAATCCTGCCGGGTACCCATTCACCTCACCTGGGTCGAGTGCAGCACAATGTGGATGAGTTTCTTGCTGAAGGAAATTACGCCATGGCTGGGATTCGAACCCACGACCCTCTGTTTCAAAGTCAAAAGACTTATCCACTGGGCCACAACGCTACCACAGCACTACCATTTAATCAAAAATTGAAAAAAGGTGAGGGGTGATGCTGACGCCCCAACCATCCCACTCGGTATCCCGATTTCTCGTGACCCCGTTAGATGAAAAGTTGCTTTGGTCGGAAGCCCCCATCTCGCTCCTGACAGCCGCTGTCACAGTGAGTGAAAATAAGAAGCGAAATATATGTCAATCGTTTTATAATGGGGGTCAAAGGTGCCGAACAGACAATGTCAGTAAACTTATCAAATGACTTTGACACCGATATACTGAAGATTCAATTTTACAGAGGGGAGATAATAAAGCGAGAGGGAGGGGACAGAGAGAAAAGAGAGAGAGAAAAAAAATAGCAAGCGAAAAATAAAGGGAAAAGGAAGAAGAGAGAGACAGGTAGAGAGAGAAAAACGAGAGAAAGAGAAAAAAACAGGGCAAGGTAAGTGCTGCAGTACCTATATAGAAAACATATACGCCCTGTAAATAGATCAAAAGACAGTTCACATAATCTTTTATAATAATGTTTTCTTTTTGAAAACTATCTTGCATCAGTATTCAGGGACAAACATATTTATTCTTGCATTGTAAGCTTATGGAGACTTCCAAAATACATCACAGATAAAACATGAAGAAACAGCAGCAATAGCAACAGCAACAAAAACAACAACAGCAAATAATGTGAAAATTTTTATTTAAAGGGGGCGAAATATAATATAAGAGGACTGTTAAACCGCAAATAAATGACTTTAGTTTTACGCCCACGCGATAGGTCTGTTTAAAAATAAAATTGTCTTTAAAATACCTTTCTTCTCGACTGCCTCAGTTCCTCAAAACTTGCCAACAGTGTGCTAGACATAGCAACAATTAAGCGTCTGCAAACCGGATTTTATAAAGCTTTGTAGTTTATTAAGTACTAGGAACAACAAATTATTTGACTAGAAATTGAATAGAAAGGAGTTGGTAAATAAAGCAGTTTCCATGAAAGAATTTGAATCACTTAAGTAAACAGGCCCATTTCCTGTCAATCACAAAACAATGGTTTCCAAAGGCCCCCTTATCACCTCACCCAATTTGCTGATTAAGCCAGTTGTTTTCCACTCCTGTTTATTGTAATTAAATCACGCACGCGAATACATTTAGGAATCGATATAATGGTTTTTAATTTTCAAAAGCATATTTGCATAGTCCCCCACAAAAGTCAGAATAAAAGGTGAAATAAAAGCACCTCGAGGTAGAGGAATATCGGTTTCCATATTTTTCTTCATGGTATGAGATCCGAAATAATCTGGCCACGCCTACCTATTATTTGCGGTTCACTGGAGCAAGCAGTGTGCGGATAATAAACCGACTCGGGTGAGTGAGTTTCGCATTTAGTATCCGTCAAAATAACCTCGATTTCAATCTCAATCCTGTATTAATAATCGGCAGTGTTGAATTTTCATCAAAACAACCCATTGTTATGGCGACTCATCTACATTCCGCACATTTCGTAAATATAGATGTGATTGTCCAATTTTCGGTTCATTTTCGGCAGAATCGTTATCATGAATGATGCAAACATCAAAAATTATATCAATAAAATATCCCCCACAGCGAAATTTGTTGAAGATCATTGTAATTTTCAAGGAGATAAAGAGTGAATTGAAGAAGATTGGGTAAATTAGGAGTGAAGTAAAGTAGAAAAATAGATGGTAGATAGGAAAGGTGTGTGTGTGTGTGTGTTTAAGTTTTGTCAGACGTGTATCAATCAGAAATGATTATTTACGTCTGGGACCGACCTTTAACGTCACCGTCCGAAAGACGTGACCAGGGCACGAACTTCGAACCTCTGCATCAATTTGTAACTTCCCCATAGCTTGGATTACAGGCACACGCCACAACGCCCAGTTGGAAAGTGGGAAAATAAAGATCGTAGAGCGATACATATACATATATATATTTGTAAAAAAAATGACATCTTTCATTTTTCCCTTTTTATCATAGATCAAACATTTTTTTAAGAGACTGAATGACAGTAATATTCAACGGTATATACAATAGATAAACAGAATCCAAAGTGAAATGATTGGTTACATCAGAAGAAGCGGTCTGTGCGGGGTCTATTTAAGGACAAGTCCGCCACAACAAAGTGCTGATTGGTATGAAATTAGCAAAATCCGACAAGCATACACAGCAAAAACTGTGGTGTTAACCGGTGTACATAGAGGACCACACCAGTTATTTTACACCGGTGTTACATTGGTGGTGTTAGTTTTACACCTATATAGGTGTTATTACAACACCTATGGTTGTTACATTTACACTCTTTGGTGTTATGTTCAATCTCTAGGGTGTTATAAGGGTGTGGTCCTCTATTAACACCAACTAAAAAATGCGTTGGTGACAGTTTTAACACCACAGTTTTTACAGTGCAGCAATGAAAATGTCATCAAACTGGATGTGAAATAAGAAACTATATGACATTTTAAAGTTTGTATTAGTTTTACAAAACAGTTATATGCACATTCTGGTCGAGAGGCAAATAAGTAGACTGATGGAATCACCCACTCACCTTTTCTTATGTATTTCATTATAATTTTATGAAATGTGAAATAATGATTTTTTCCCTAGTCATGATTGTGAAAAAAATTTATTCCTCCCTGAGCATATGAATCTGCCATTGTGTTTTTGTGCGTGTGTGGCTCAGTCAAATTGGTCTTGATTGTAAAATCTGTAAAAAAAAAAAATACAATTCAAACTGAAAAAAATAGTGGGTGACATCATCGATTATATTTTCCGTATCAGTGAGTTGCGCATAATTTTTGTGAAAATTAACGAAACTTGAAAATGTCACTAACATCCGATTTTGATGAAATTTTCTGCGTTATGCTGGTTTGATTTTTCTCTATTGATTCAAAATCAACATTTTTTCCGAGATGGACTTCAAATGTAAGTTTTAAAGAAAATCTACATATCCTAGGAATGCGTTTAGAAAATTAAATGAAGACAATTTAATGAACGTGTGAAGTGAAGAGTGGAGGATTTTAAATTTTCGGTGGGCGGGACGGGGGCGGGGCCTGCTTCCTGTCCCTATATTATTTTGTACATTCTTCAAGTACTTAGCCGGAACTGTGATCACAATGGGCGTAACCAGACCATGTCCTCATTACTGCAAATTGTGCAAATATTTTTAAGCAATCCATCTCAGTGGAAGGGATGGCACTTTGGTTAAACAAATGTGTCAGTTGAAAAAAAATCAGGTAGATCATAATGCTTAGATCTTAAAACTCTAATAATTGTTTATACATATTCTTCGTTTACTTCAGCAAATTTGATCCAGTATTTTTGTTGTTGTATATAGAGGCCTATATAAGTAGGTGGGGTGTTAAAAGGGGTATCCATATTGAAAAATTCCAACACGATAGATAATTGTACAGAGAGTATTTGAGTTATTTTCTTATTTGGGAAATGTTACTGAAGACGTACTATTTTTTCATAATCTATTTCTTTTATATGTTTCTGTCCACGCTATATACTGTACACTTCGAATTAAATTTTCGACAGCAAACAAAATGAAAAACTTATATTAGCATCTTACATGTAATACTTTCCTTACCACCTCTTAATCAATTTTAATTAACATATTTCCTTGTGGTTTAATCGGGACTTGAACCCCCATGATAAGGGGGGGGGTGGCAATTATTTTCGATTGTTCTCGAGGAACAAAACTTGTCAGAGTTAGAGTTCAAATACAGTATAAAGCAAAAATCCTGTATTGTTCGCAAGCTTCTGTTAATCAGCGTTGCCAACTCAATTGAAACCAAATTTCGGATTTAGCACCGGTCAAAAAAGGGTCATTTTACTGAAATTTATACTACAACTGTACTTCACGACTGAAAAAATCTTCAAAAGGCAAAACCAAAGGAATATGGGATTTATGAAACGATTTTCCCAACGTGTGGTAGGCCTACGTCTCAAAGGTGTACAGGACTGGTCAACTTGACATCTTTTTTTCTAAATTTTGGCTTATATTGAATGTGCTGTACGATTAAAGTTAACACATAGGCCCGTAGTGGACACCGGGGTTAGTTGGAACATGGACGTACCACTCTAGGTCCATGGTTGGAACATGGGGTAAGTTGAAACATTATAATTTTCTTTAACGCCTGTAAAGTAAATTCATGTAATACTGCCCTCAATTTATTGATATTAATAAAGCAACAGTTGTAGTATCAATAACAATAGATTATTGATGGCATGCAGTATTGCGTTAATTTACTTTACAGGCGTTAAAGAAAATTACAATGTTTCAACTTACCCCATGCTCCAACTAACCCCGGTCTCCCCTATTCTGAAGTCTGGGTTTAACTTAGACCATGCACCTATCACGACAAAAGCTTAGACCATGGTCAAACTCTGTGCTAAAATTATGGGAAGCCAAAAGTGTCATTTTTTTTTATTAAGTTGTATGTTTCTTTTATTTACTGTGCTCTTTCCTGATCTATTGATAGTGAAGACAATTATCTATTTATACTTCCTAAACAATTATGAACGATTTGAGAGCCGGCCAAATGAGCTGAAATATGATATCTCTACTGTTGGTGATTTATGTAACAATTATTAGCTATCATACTTAAACCATAACTTTAAACCTGGGTTCAAATTAAACCCGACTTCAGAATGCGGGCCTTGATAGAATTAATATGAAAGGTACAGAGAGAGATTGCTGAGAGAGATTGAGAAATAAAAGCTAGGACAGGGGGAGGGGAAGGGGGGGGGGCGATAATGCCATGTATTACCGCGACAAAATTACAGACAAAATATATCAATGTTTTCACCTCATTGCCCTCATTTACAGAACTCACATTTCTAATTTCGGAAACCGTCTCCTTAGTATTTTGCTGACAGCCATTAATAGAACATAACGGTCCACCGGTGACAAGAGAATAAAGCATACCTTTTTCCCTTAATTCGCCCTTATACGGATTCGTCAATACTTTCTTAACCAACCAAACAGTATTGTTATGAAAGCAATTTTGACATCAAACCCACGTATCCGTGAATGACTTTTGATGATAATCCAAACCAACGCGAAGATTGTTGACAATGGTTGTTTTCAATGTCATTTTTGCTCCTAAATCCTAAGAGTTGATTAGTTTGAGTGTATGTGTGTGTGGGGGGGGGAGGAGGGAGGGGGCTAAACCGAGCACAACAAACACTTCGGCTGAAAATGGTAAACAAGTTGTAGAATGTAGTCTACAATATCAGACATAATTCAAATGTTAAAAAAATGTTTACACCGTTGTCACAATGACGTGTCGATTTTTCTTCCAGATACAAGATTTTGTGACGAAAATAGAATAAAGAATCAATTATTTGACGGAGAAAAGACAACAATTCTCCATATTTTCCATCATTAGTTCTGACAAATATCGCACTATTTCATAATCACGAAGGCCTACACGTACGGCTATATTAAGGAGATATCTCCTTGGCTATATCATGCTTTATAGGCCTATATGTAGTTGGTTTGTAAAGTGGTGCTCATGGAATTCCAATATCTGCATTCAAATCGCTCATTTTGACCAGACATCGAACAAAAGAATAATAAAATCCCTTAAAATCTCTTAAAATCAAGGCCTGAAAATGAATATGCATAATTGCATTATATGCCAGGAAATCAACACAGAGAGAATATTGTTTTAATCGTAATGATCTCTCCATAGATGGATACCCTTTTGATATATAAAATATTCTTGTCCTGAAGGAATCGGTTATGCAACAAAACATTGGCAATTAACCGACATAGCGACAAACCAAAATTTAAAGCACACTCCCTTCAGTTCTGACTGACTAGTCTGCATGGACAGACCCTGATTGAAACTTTGATCAACAAGTAGGTATCCACACAAACACCAGCAAATATAAAACTTGCTGTTTTATGACTGTATGAGGGCCTTTATAGGCTGCACAGTCAGACCCTTATCTCGAGGGAATGGTTTGCTTAGCAGTCTACAACGAAACCGACCTAAGACCACAGACTACCAAAACCAACCGATTGTCATCATAACTGTAGCCCCCGCGTAGTCTGTGGTCTGAAGTTGGCATTACATGTTTGAACATGTAGGCTATAGTAAGTCCATGTTTTGAATCAGGATACAGTGTAGCTGTTGTTTCAAAGGACGAGAGACCTGACTACTCAACCACAACGGGGATTACACAATAGCTGTGTTGTCACAGAGTGTTCACGTGGAGTCCAGTCAAAACATCGTTACGATCACCTGATCAGCTAGCTCGACATGTCGGGTCCAGGGGACGTCACGCCCCTGTTCAGGTCGTTGAGATCAGAAAGGCGCGCGAATCAAAATCAGGTCCGCTGTCAGAGGACACGCATGATGCAGACACGCAAGTTTCCCGAGGCAGTTTCGCCTATCCCATACTAAAAAAAAGCAAACAAAAACAACAACAAAAAGCAAAACTAAAACAGAACAACCCTCATGAAAACACCTTTCTCTAATCGATTGGCATTTTCCAGCTGGAACAGTCACTGTTACCACAAAAACAAAACAAAACAAAACCATCCATGCTCATCCCTATTGCGAATTTGCAATTGAAGTCACAATAATGTAAAATCCTTTCACACCTTGGCCGCTTTCACACCTTGGCCGACGGAGAATTTTTTTCTTTGGTGGGAAGGCGCGTAATTTTTCAAAAAACAAACTCGAAAGCCAGGGTACGAAACGACCGGCCTTCCCTTGGGAGCGCTCTTGCATTTTCGAAAGGGAATGATTGTCATGAACATTTGCAGTAAAACAAATAATGTAGGTTTCCAAAATGTCTGGGGGTCGGGGGGGGGGGGGCAACTGTCCCTGTCCCCACCCCCGCTGCATACGGCCATGCTTCACACTGCTGGAGTTAAAGGTCAAGTTCACCCCGGAAAAATGTTTTTAACAAATGTTTTAATAAATAGAGACAAATCAAATCAATAACACTGAAAATTTTATCAAAATAGGATGTAAAAGAAAGAAAAATACATTCTAAAGTTTTGCCTATTTTTCACAAAACATTTATAATATACACAATTCAGTGATACGCAAATGAGTGTGTCGATAACGCTGCTCACTCACAATTCCCTTTTTTAATTGTTTGAATTATACAATATTTCAATTTTTACAGATTTGACAATATGGACTATACTGACTTAAACATAAAGTGTATAAACAAAGGTAATTCCACACTATGCAGGGAGGAATAAAACTTAGTTTGTTTCGCAGGACAATGAGAAACGTAGAATATTAAATACTTCAGGTAATAAAATACAATAGTCTAGATTCTAGACGTCGATGTTCTTGTTATTTCTCTCCCCTTTCTGTTATTGATCAATTAACTGAAAATCAGAACAGTCCTGGCAAACGACTAAAATACAAAAGAAATAGTGAGCGAGTGACATCATAAGTTCCCTCATTTACATACTGACCAGGATACCTGTTTCTGTTTCTGGTAACTCCCGTAGGAACTCGGCAGAACAGCATTTTGCTGGTAAACGCCAAGCTGGTATATAACCAATTACCTATGAAACATTTTACGTCTAGGTTAATCAGTCATAGTGGCTGACGTTATAGACGACAGATATCACTCTCCTTTTTATCAAAGTGGAGACAATGGCAGAGTTGGGATTCGAACTCACTACCTTGCGATTATGAGTCCAATGCTCTAACCACTGGACCACACGACCCAATGTGTTATGCTTGTTGGATTTTTCTCTTTTTATTCAAATCAAGGGATGAACCAGGCTGGAGATATTTATATCTCAATAAATAGAGTAAAATTCACAAAGCAAAACTCTGAAACTGATTACGTACATTAGTTATTCATTTCTGCAACTTATTTCATCATAATGGAGACACATCACCCACATGTATACAAAAATGAAACATTTATGATTTGATGTAATAACATAAGAAAAGGGGAAGTGGGGATAGAACATCATCAGTCCACCTAATGAATATTCATGACGATGTGCATACTGTATACTCACGCGTTTCCAGCAAGATTTCAGACCACTAAACTATACCCCTAAAACATTTTTGATAGTTTTTCCCCACCGATAGGATAAGTATTTCTAGTTCACTCGCATTATTAACAAACTCACTTTACACCCACCCACATTTTTAATGACTTTTACGACAATAAGTTTAAAAGTAGCCCGAATAATTTTTGCTACATGGTGTTGGAAATAATTTTTCACATCAGAACTTTTCCATGTGGGTCTACCCCGCCCTCTGGCCTCTTCTTCTGTAAAGTCAGCAGTACAAGTACAACTAGTAGAAAAGTTAAGACCAATAAAAAAGCCTATTATAAATCATTAATCACAAATAACTATCTAAGGTTATATCATAGAGCAACTACTCCATGGTTATATAATTCGAATACTAGTACTAGTGCTCTATTCACGTTCTTATTCGCGTGGTTTATCACAAACTATTTGAGGAGTTTACAAAATGCAAACAAAACCAATCTTCCTCTTAGCTGGGGCTTGCTGTGAATTCTCACAACGGACATGTGAATGAAATAAATCGAACACATAACACCAGCAAAACGTAGTATTTTCTGTCACACGATCACTGGGCTTCGTTCACATGCACTGTGATGTTTTTGCACGTGCACTCGTAGTAAAAATTTCCCGCCAAATCCAAATTCCAACACGTGGGTTTTGCGAGTATTGTGGGCGTGACGCTCACAACGTTTACCGAACGTAAACGCATACACACGTGTTTGTTGTGAAAGCTTGTGGTGTCTTGTTGGCAACGAAGAAGCAGATTATCTCATTAATCCCAACTGGAATAATTACACCTTTGTAAACATCGTAGCAACATTGTTCATTTGGACAATGGGAGGTAAGTTTACTCACTGTCATACTCGTTTTATTCGTAAATTTCTTAAAAATTTAGCATAACTGAATTGTCAAAAATACCACGTGCACTTCGTCCTGCTGATGGCGTGGTATCGCCTGGGCAAGCGGGGCGCCAAAATGCAGCGTCCGCTTGATCTGATACGCCATGCTGTCTGGCAACCAGGGCCAGCATGAACATTTGGGATTATGGATTTTGAACAGGCCTGTTTACCAGATAACATTTATTTCATTTGAGGGATTTTCAGCAGAACAGGTTCATTATTAAGATTGTTTTGAATATGTCTAAAGTGTTCATGTTAATTGTTATGTTTACATTCTGTAATTTTTATGTATACCCAGCTCCCAGCTGAGCTGAATACGGCCAACCACTCATCCGACAGAGGAGCTTATATCAATATAGCCAACACTGTTTGAAGTTTAGGTTCATACATAAAACCAAACCAAATGTATCTCAGATACATTTTTTTAAAGAAATGCAATGTCAGCTGTGGAAATATAAGCTACATTATAATTTGAATTTATTCGCTTCAAATCGACATGTGAGTGACATTGTCATTGTCATTTAAAGGGGAGTTCACCCTGACAAAAGTTTATTGTAAAAATAGCAGAAAAAATAATAAAAAATATTGCCGAAGGTTTGAGAAAAATTCATCAAATAATTAAAAAGTTATTAGAATTTCAATTATTTGATTTGTGACGTCATATGCGAGCAGCATTCCTACATAGCGAATGGTAAAAATTCAATGAAAAGTCATTTTCTCAGAAAATAATAATATATAATGTTTTATTGTCCAACTTAATGGAAATTCATTTTGTTTACATGCAAACATACAAATTACAAATATACATAATCAAGGAGAGACAAAATTAATACAAAATACTGGCATGCACGTATTACATTCGTTCTTATACATAAGACGATTAAAAGAGTATAACGAGATCATTGCTGAAATACGAACAACAAGAAGGAATATTCGGTGTAATTATCATTACCATCATTCTAAAACTGTTAAATAAGTAAAAGTATCGGGTCATTTTATTTTATTTATTTATTTATTACTTGAAGCATAATTCACATATAAAAAATCCACAACTCTACATTGAAATTGGTTTTCACTGTACCTTTTGTATATCAATATACAAATCACTTCACACCCGATCATGAATAGAAAACAAAATTAAGTCATCAGGAACCACTAAAAATTTGAAATTCATGCATTTTGTATTACATAACACACGGGGCAGCTGCTCGTTTATGACGTCACAAATCCAAAACTTTGAACTCTCATAACTTTCTTACTCTTTAACGGATTTTCCTCAAACCTTCTGCTATTTTTACGACAAAGTTTTCTTCAGGGTGAACTTCCCCTTTAATGATATGTTTCTTGTGAAGGCGATGTCAATTGAGTCAGAATAGCTCACTGTCTTATTTCTGTAGCTCTAACTACTGCTTTTTAAAATTTTGGTGAATACTTTCCGTTTTATTTTTATACTTTTTATATTTTATCATTTTATTCCAAAATATGTCACTACCCATGGGCGTTCAAGATGATTTTATTTAGTTGAATAATAATAGAATTGCATTTATTTATGAGAAGTTTTCCCACCACTAACTTGACTGACCCGTTGCTTAACTCGCCCTTTGCTCGAAATCAAGAAGCTAATCTTTTTAATTCAGCCCAACAGCTCGCCCCAGATGCCCTTGGATTTTCCCAGGGGCGTCTTCAGCATCATCCCAGCCATGCTCATGTGACTTCCCCAGGGCAGCGCATCTTCTCCGCTAAAAGCCCGAGAACTGGGAGTAATCACTCAAAATACATCCCAACTGATTTGCATTTAGGCAGACCTATAAGTCGCAAGATTTTGACCTCCCGGTCCGTTGACTACGGGTTTTTCGTCACTAATGACATTTCAATCCCACCCCTTTGATGGGGTGGACTTTAATACAGTAACAGCACATGCTCTTTAAATTGTTTTTCTCTTGCCAAGAATGTGAATATTAGTTCTTGGTATATGAATTACCATGGAAATCTCTCTTTCCCCAAATTTTCCTTACGCACAGACATCTCTTGCAAGTTGTGTAATACAGTAAGTACTCTCTGGTTGTGTCTCGTGCGATTCTGACATTATTCAAACAAATGTGGACTTCCAACAAATGCTCGACTCTAGCTCCTTTGAGTTTTTACCGTATTACCCCACTCCCCACAGTACAACCTTAAGAGGGAACGAAGAAAGCTACCAACCCAACCCGACCTGGGGCCCGTTTCATAAAGCTGTTCGTAAGTTACGAATGACTTAACGCACGACTGGTTACCCTTTCTTGTGCTACATAGGTCTCGCGATATCCCTATGTAACTGATTCAGCACCTAAGAACAGGTTCCAGTCGTGCGTAGAGTTGTGCGTAACTTTACGAACAGCTTTATGAAACACCACCCTGTACCCTTCTGTTTCACCATTTCACGGACCTGGGAGTACAGTCCAATTCAATCTCAGTTATGGATAATCCTTTGCCATTAGTGATGTGGCGCCATCTTGCGACGATTCACCGCTCAACCTGCATCCCCTATTGAAAAACACTGATCTGTGTAGAAATAAGCTGATTTTGATTTTTAGAAAAACAGTTGTAAAGTTATCAGGGAATTTAGAGAGTGGACGTATATTCATTACGCAACTGAGAATTAATGAGCATAGCCCCGACTTTCCCCCTAGGATAATTATCAAGTCGTGGCCGTATCTATTACACACAATCCCCCTAGAAACCTCACATGGGAGCCGAAAATAAAAGACGGGACCGGTCAAATTATTGTCACGTTTTTAAGTATAAAATCACCAGATCCGATACTCTGGAAGATACCAAGCGATCGAATACAAACTGAGCTTTTCTCTTGCTCATTATCTGTCAAAAAGTTGCTCATAACATTGAATACATCAATATAAGCTACACGGTTTAAGAACTGTATTACCAAAATATTGCCAATGAAATAAAACTAAATCTATCAAAGTTTCGAAGAGTTACCCGTAATCATACTACATACAATTTCTTTGCTATTGATCAAGACCCTGTTGGTCATGATTGAATAGTAATTATATGATACTCATGGCATGACCTATAACCTACCTACGCGTATTTACCGAGTTGTCGTACAGTTCGGCATAATTTTGTTCATAGATGCGAAGCGGTTTCGATGTAAGCAGTTCGGCCTATTTGGAGTGACGACATTGTTGTGTAATACGTGTAAGCCTGTATACGGTAATTTAAGCTGTCTTTTGTTCTTACACGATTCCCCCTGAAATAGTCACTGCGGGCCTGCTACGAGTTGTCATGGCAAATGGTGTGTAAGATTTCCTGACATTAATTTTGATGTCGAGTTGCGTTTTAAAAACTTCTCTAATACATGGAGGCATGCATAATGACATGGACCGAGTACTATGATAATACTTTCCAAACCACCGGCCCCCTTCTGACTGAACGAACGTCTAACGTCCAACATTTTTTTGCCATTTCCTTATTTTTTTTACACGCTACGAACGAAATTCCTGCCAACTCAACATGTGTTTGCCTATCTTTAACTATATGCAATTATGCATATAAGTTTAGCTATTGACTTGTATTTTCTATTTACATTTTCGTGATTTTAAACGAAGTCTAGGTAACAAAGACTACACAAGTCCCCAACGCCCTCCCCTCCCCCAAGACCAGTTCGTGAGTAACCTTCGCTGTATTTTTTTTCTTTCTAATATAGCTCATCTCTTTGATTGACAGTCCTAGTTCCACGCCAACGATCGTATAAACTTTTTTTTCTCTCGGCCGTAGTTTTACTACGCCGCTCCAGCTGTTTTGGGGTTGTAAACGCTGAACGGTGGTCATGCATATTCATTTCTATTGTTTGCTGTGCGAACGTTGGTCCCCGCATCGCAGGGTACGCTGCGAGAGTCTAAGCTCCGCCTACCCTCTGCGGTGATCGACCAATCAGAACGCGATATTGGTAAAGTCACGCACAGCCCGACTGGTGATAAACACAACATAGTAAACTGACTCTTTTCTCGTTTGATATGTTTTCAGGTTCTCGCACGGCTGGATTCACTACGATCGTGACTCGTGTAATAGGCGGAGGGCAAGGAGGAGAGCTTACATTGCGGATAGCAAGAACGTCCTTTGCCCTACATCGCATCAAACTGGTACCTGTTCGTCAACCAATCTCTCAAGTTAAAAGTAATATGTCTGTTTCTGCGGTAGAGCGGCTTGTACTCAGCACACGAAGACGAGCGTTGACTGGTTCAAGCATCCATGGTCTAAGCATGCCAAAAGCCTGCCGTAAGCTTGTTTTTGAGCCAACTTCGGACCAGAACGATCGCGATGAGGAAGCCGCCAGGGAAGAGCAATCTGATTATCGTCAAGAGAATCTTCAGAGGCAGATAGAGAGATGGGGATTCGACTTCAGAACGGGCCGGCCTCTTCCAAATGGCCGAATGGAATGGGACGCTGTTCCCGAGGAGAGGGTTGCCTCATACTACAGAGAAACATGTCTCAGGAGTCCACCTCGGAGAAATCTACGTTCCAGGAGGAATATCATGTCGGCGAGAACAAGTGAGTCTTCCGAACCTCATCCAGCCGAAAACTCCACCGTAAGGGAGGGACATGCGAATGCAAGTCTGTTCTTGCCGGCATCAGATGAGGAGGGGGAATCCAGAGTGTCGGGGAGATCAGAAACCGAAACGGCATCTGTCGCGGTTTCTACATCAAGTTCAACCACCCATAGTAGTGAAATTGAAGGAGCCTCAAATTCTAATTCTAATAACCATGGATGCAATAATGGATTATTAAATTCATCTCCATCTACATCAGTGGCCAAGATGACCCAATCTCACATAGATGGTATGTATTGAAATTATTTCATCAAATAACTTATCCATCCCCATCAATGCCAAGCTGCTCCAATCTCATTCTTTCTTCTCTATAATCTATCAACAAATACATATTTGTGGTTGGATTGACTTTCCATTAAGGACAACGTCTTGTATCAAAATCACCGTTCGTCCCTTTTCACGCCGAGAGAAGTTTCGCAGCCCCAGTTATTGAAAAAGTGGCAAGATGCTCAATTTAGGGCAACGCCTATTTTTCTCCTCTGATCGACCCGTGAGAGATGCATAAACCCGCACGCCCACACCAGTGCCAACGGGCAAAGGGTTTGCTCTCTTGTAAACAAGTCGAGTCATGTTCCAACGAGCAGCAGTACAGTGGCTATATTAAGAATACGTATTTGTATTTATAACGTAGGAGATTAATGATAACTTTAAGCGTGTTCAGACCCGTTTCTGTCCAGAGTAAATTTCTTTGATTATAGTGGGTTCATGAAACGGACACCAAAAATTTCGCAATTTTTTTCTTCATGTTTTGACATGTCGTGGAAACTGGAAATACTTTTCCCGTTGAATATCCTGGTATTGTCATAAATCATAATACGTGTAAATGATAAGGGCTTATAGACGCGGTAGTGACGTAAAATGATTGCCTTCTGAAAACTAAAACGCCACTTTTAATTATGCGGTACCTATTTCGAATATTTATCATACTACATCCATCGCTATTTTTGGTTTTGATTTATAGGCATTAATTGATTGATATTATTCTACATGGCTGCTTTTTTCTTGGTCATCCACATCACATGTTCAAGGTTTTGTGATTGTTTTTACAATTTTTATTTCTAAAAATCAAGGCATGGGAGGCTAAGAAATAGGCTCATTTCTATTCAACATTTTTATCGAACGGAATCTTAGTGATAAAATTTAACTTAAAAAATGGGGGTTTGATTCAAGTATTTCTATTTTACCTTTCGAACGTCACTACAATCTCCATTCCATATCTTATACCCAAAATGCTAATGAAAGATAATACCTGAAAGAAATTAAAAGGACAAGAAAGTATTTGACTTCCTTTCCTCCAGTTGACAGTTAACTACTCAGCTTACAAATCCCCTTGATAAATGGGAAAGCTTTGGTGTAAGTCGTCTTTAGTCTGGCCCGTACTTCCTTTTCCAATGGTTAGCTGATTAGCACTGCGAGCCTCGCAGGAAGCTCTTTCTTGGGATTTTTGCAGTCGGATGTCCCGACTTCGTCTTTGGCATGTCTTTGGGAAGGGAAATGACACGTTCCCATCCACTTTATGTTATATCCTATGTCCTGTGACGCATTCGCGAGTCTGAAGAACCTTTATGGCTAATCAACGACATCCCCCTCTTTCGTCTTGGCTCAGGTCTGCCTCTTGTACTGCTTATTGTTTGTTGATGTATTCATCGGGTATTGGGTAATGAGTGTTAAATTATCACGGGAATTTCCAAGTTTATGTATGTGAATAGTTGCATTTCCTCTTTTGTTTGTTGCGGGTGGTTTGCTCTTTAAATGATGACACATTAGACTTCCTTGTGGCGTGGATGTGAAATTTTAGATCTCATTTTCATGTTACGTGTTCAGAAGTCGGTCTACCACACATTTCGGTTCCCTTTTCTACATAGATTGGAAACGTAATTGAAGGTTAGTCGGAGGTTTGGGAACCGCATTTATGTACCCCTAATTCCCTTTATAGTTTACATTTATGTTTCAGACTCTTGAGCGGTTTCGCTAACCTTTTAAAATATTGATATAAAACACACAGTGGCCAGTGACTATGTATTATATGGAATTTTAATCAACCTGTTGATCGCACGACTGAGCTATTTTATTCGCACATTTGTGGCTATATTATGTTTCAATGTGACAGAAGTCTGTTTGATAACACCAGAAAGAAAATCCCGCTTGTATTTAATTTTTTCGGTGGGATCTTTCAGAACAAAACCAGACCTTCGAAACGTGGTCAGCGGGGGTATAGGTGTAGACGATTCTGCTTCTGTCTTATAAATTGAGGAGGGATGGGCAAGCTACGAATATATCGATCAGTTGTCGCTACGCCTCTTACCGATTTTATTCCCCTGTTATTGCCAGCCGGTTACCGTGGTGGGACCTTGTAAGGCTGAACAATAGACCCGGCATCCCTGCGCACAGGTATATAGAGAGGGATGGGAAAAAGGCATCAGGGTCCCAGTACAGTACCTGTCAATCACAGGCTCGCACGCCTCGACCGAAAAACAATACGTGTCCAGTTGGCTTTTATGACGTAGCGTTTACCTGTGCGTAGTCTTCTTTGCCCAGGCGTTTTTCATTACGGAAGAGAACTCGCAAACAGAACGATCGCCGAACGATTTGTCTTTGATTACCTATGAATATGTTTGTTTTTCGATAGTATCTGAATATTTTTCGACTTCAATCTGACACAGAACGATTATCTGATTATTTTTCAATATTATAGTCATATTTCCTGACGCGAACAGCAAACAGTCGAGATGTGTGGGCATGGCAAAGATCCACGCAAAATATCTATGCCTACATTTTCTTAATGATTAATTTCATGGTTCAATTGATATTTCCATCCTTCTGGCTTTGGCTATGAATAAGGCCGAGTGCCTGGAAGTTAGATTACATGTAACCTGAGCCGTTAATGTTCAGAACGCATCATACCTGTTTTGCAATTCCAGTTTTCGCTGACCTGGGAAAACAGCTTGAAAATGAACTGGTAAACGACGGAATCCCTGGAGGATTTAAGTGCGTTGTGTCTTCTCAACTGAGAAAATGTGCATTGGAAGTAGGTCACCGAGAGAGTACACACTTGAAACTGATACTGTTTTTACATCATGGCTTTGTATTTTCCAAGGTCACTGTTATTCATAAACCCCTCTTATATTGATGTTTGTTCCCAAGAGCAGAAAATTGTATTTGTATCCATCTGCCGCAAAAACCATAATGCAGTAGTCCTTTGAAATGCTAGTTTCAGTAAACGGAACGCGGAATCATATGTATAGGGTGATTGCACTTTTGTTTATGTATGCAAACTTTCGATAAGGATTCTTCTTGGTATAATTCTCTCTAGAATGGTTGATACGAACCACAATTTTAAACCACATGATCATGCGGATCACTAAAATTGAACAAAATGTAAAGTCGTTCACAAAACGTACAGGTTGCAAGTTGCATGTGCAAGGGCACCAACTTCATTCAGGCCTGCTCGAATGGAGTACACATTTCACACCACATGTGGATAATCTCTACTCTTCGCATGGTTCCGAGTCTCAGAATCACTGAGCCTAAAGGTGATGGTCACGTACACGGATCAAGAGAAAGAATTGGGGTTTTATTTTCATTCTATCGATCGTGATTGAAGGTGGTGGACATTGGGAAGACCACGGCGAAGGACTCCAGCGAAGGTCCCTCGCGTGGGCTACAGTTGTCCAAATAATCACAGAACTCAATAGTTATTTGCTTTCTTAACCCATTGTTCGAGCTGGCATTGGTGACCAAGAAAGCAGAATAATGGGTATCTTCATTGCAGAGGCGTTCATACGTCGAGAGCTTTTTTTTTTGTCACGCAGTGAATATTCGCACGACCGGCAGCAAGTGCTTCTGTGCCAGACCGGCAAGTGGTGGGAAAGAAACTGGTGATGACCTCTTGTGTCTGTCCGTGTTGGAAAAATCACTTCATTTACCCGTATCTCTAGGGCAACAGTGGCTCCTACCAGATAATCAAGACAAAGGGGGACACTGCAAATCTGTGGGAAAATTTTGAGACCATATAACAATGGTCGTGTGGCTGTGGCTAATAAATGGTGTTTACGATCATGGCCCCAACCCGTGCAGTTGTCCAAATAATCTTTATCTTTTATCCCGATTGCCAGTTGCTCACTGATTTATTTTGTAAACGTGATTTAGTATATGTTACAGTAACTTCCAGGTCTACCCTGTAATTTCTTTGGTTTATCCAGTATGCCTTTGATATTGCGTCCCTAGTTTCTGAACTAATCCTAAATGTTCCCAGGCCTGCTCTGAAACTGATTTAGATCGACCTGACATGCAAGCTTATTTTGGTTGACGTGGATACTTATTGTATGTTGTGATTGGCATATTACATGAATATGTGGCCTTCACCTTATCGTTATGATCTAGATAGAAAAAAAAACAAATGAAAATCGAGTTCAAGCGTGCTACCTGTAATGCAATAATAAAAAAAAACTCAGAGAAAAGAATAGCATCACTCCTGACCTCCAATTAGCAATCGATAAACGCAACGTCGTTGCATTGTTTTGTAAACGGTTAGATTTCCTACCGGTATCACACTCTATTTGTTTTCACACAAGCGAGGAGAGAATATATATCGATTGTTTTTTTTTCTTGCGTGGTTAATTTGGTCATTGTTTTGATCCCTGGGTGATCTCCAGGTCATAAAAGATTCAACCTGGCCACCGTCCAAGTATCGAAAGTCGCACTTTCTTCTCCTAGGGAAAGTTTACCCTTGGCTGCGTTTATGCGACCTCAACCCAGAATCATGATTGGAATCACGATTTGAATCATGATTCAAAACAGCAACATGAATCACGATCCGACAGAATCAGCGTTTATACGACCATCTTTCTAACGCTGTTTCTCCCTGAATTCGGGCCGATCCAGTGCGCATCACAGTGCGCAGTTTGACCCAGGAAGTATAGGTCAACATTTTCGCGCGTGTTTCTAACTTCACGTCGGCTGCTAGATTTTTGCTGCCACCGGAGCTCACGCGCGATCGTTTGTGCAAGTGCAACTCGGCTTCCGAAAAATAAATCTTTTACTTCCAGAATTCCGTGTATTGTACCTCGTATTGTTTTTGTTTACTTGTATTCAATCTTGTCGGTTCATCAAAAATGGTGTTCGGTAGCCGTAGTACTGGGCACGAATTCTGTTAATTTTGTCTCGACAGGCGGTGCCACATCTCCGTTGAAATCCCTCCCTCGCAAGCGCCGCTGAAAGGGACTCGTAGATCGTCTTATATTTCTGTGAATCCCGGTAAGGGATGCTTGTGCTTCAGGCTGAGTCCACAAGCACAAGCAGAGCCCTGAGTTCGTCGTCAGTCCAATTTGTGCCTTTGGAACTTGAAGACATGATCTATGAAAACAGTGAAATCAGGGTGACCAGACGTCCCGTATTTCCCGGGATTGTCCCGTATTTCAGAATATTGAACAAAATGTAGTTAATACATTTAAAAGTGACGAATTTTCATTAAATAACCAACAGCTGACGAAGCAGGGACAACAATTAAATCGATAACTGTAAACTTTTGCAAGTTCTGCGATGATTTCTTGCTAATACATTGCAAACGAACTGGCCTCCTGCCTGTGTGTGGCAGGCTACTAGCTAGGCATGGACAGATGATGGAGGATCGAAGCAAATTCTCAATGGTGCAAACACCTCACATGATAAACAGTTTTTTTCCACCAAAATAATCACAAAATCGGCGGGAAATTCTTATAATTATACTATGGATTCTCAGTTTAATGATTTGGAGATGTAATCGGAGGAAAATGTTATTGACTTTTCATAGATCTAGTTGTTTCAGCTTTCGTTTTGAGTCTTGGTGTGCACGATGCCGCGATGTTTCATCTAATTTTTAAGTTTGACAATATGTTTCACTTTGAAATTTTATTCATTTCTAAAACATTTTATGTTTAAAATTTTAAAAATACATTTAAAAAAACACCAAATAAAGTTATGATTTTTATTAGATGATTGGATTTTTTGTTTACTTGAAGTTTGAACTTTTCCCTTTTCTTTATTTTATATATACCCTATCCTTTCTGCTTGCCCTTTTTTGTTCCATCTATCTTTATTTCCTATCTTTCTTTCCTCGACATTTTCTTTTCTCTCTCTCTCTGTTCATTTTTCTTTCCTTCTTTATCCAATATACTTTTTTATTTCCTTCATTCTTTCTTTCCTTATAATTACCTTGGCTTCCTTCTCTCTTCGTCTCCTGTTTCTTTTCGTTCTTTCTCTCCTTCCATTATTTTCTATATTTTTCGTTCTCTTCCCCTTCATTCTTCCCTTCCATTCTTTTCCCTTCTTATTCTTTTCCCTTATTTTTATTTTCTTTCTTTTGTTTCTTTCTTTCAAAGAATGAAGGAAACATGTTTATTTCCTTCATTCTTTCTTTCCTCCTTTTTCTCACCTTTCCCCCTTTAATTGTCTCCTTTATTTTGCGAGACATTTATTAATCTTCCCTTCCTTCCTTTCTTTCTTTCTATATTCATTTCAAAGAATGACGGAAACCTTTTTTTATCTCTTTTATTATTTCTTTCATCCTTTTATTCTAACTTTCGGTTATTTTTCTGTTTTCCTTTATTTTCTTTCCTTCCTAATCATCTCTTTTCTTTTTCTCCTTCATTCTTTCGTTCACCTTCCCTTCTAATTCTTTATATTTTTTTCAAGTCTTATAATTATACTATGGATTCTTAGAAGCCTACACTGTGTGGGCTTCTTTGTTGATCTTCGTTTGTCAATTGTCCCGTATTTCATTTTGTGAAATCTGGTCACCCTGAGTGAAATATACAAATGACGCTACAGTACAACCCCGGGGTACAATACACAGAATGATAATTCCTAAATGCACATGACAATTGGCATATACCGGTACTAGTACACTGGCAATCTGCTACACGAAAATTAACCTGCATGAAACACAGCGCGCGCCTTTGAGTCGAACCCGGAAGAAGCACGACACAATGACGTCATAGAATCATGATTCAAATCACGATATCGTTTATACGACCCTTTTCGTTCGTGATTCTACAGAAACGTCTTTCCAAACGCCCCTTTTTTCGTGTTTCATGTTTGTGATTCTAATCATGATTATATTCAATTTCGACTAAACGCAATCGTGATTCTGCAGAATCGTGATTTGAATCATGATTCTAATCATGATTCTAGGGTAAAAAAGTGTCGAATAAACGCACCCCTTGTTAACTCGTATAGGGGTTATAGCAGTAGTCTACAGGTGGAGACTCTTAAACGGAATTGCTTCACATTTTATCAGTTCTAGCCTAGTTGTGAGATTCTTTTTTAAAAAAAAGTTCCATACCCTTTTTGGAAAAAAATAGATATCCATGTTCAGAATAGACCAAAATTCATGCAATGACCAGGGGAAACCCCAATGTACTCTTTTAGTGTCACTGTCCCAAACTTCAATCAGACGGAAATAACTGCCATCGTTTGCTTTTTGGTTCGTTACCAGAGTAGCTTCAATTGTTCTGTTAGTCCATTGTTCGGATGATTTCCTCTATAGGAGTCTACCAATCTAAAATTTCAGACGTATTTGTTTTTTATCGATTTTATTTCGACGAGCTTTGCAAGAAGCGTGTAAGTGTTTTAGGTGATCTTCGGCACTGTTGAAATTAACTTTTGTTCCGCTAGCCTTAACATAGTTCGAATTTTGTATTGTATTTTCAAATAATAAAAAAGATGTTTTATACATCCGTATATAATAACCCACAGAATGCAAGATGAAATTCCTCCCGTTATAGATATCCTAGTCAAGACATATTGTATTGAAAGAAAACAGGCGATGTGTTGAGGTGTTTCCGTGATTTCCCCATCATGAGAGCACCTTCAGACAGAATGTACAGGTATTTTGAATTTACCACAGATTTGCAGAGGACCTTTTATTCTGCTCTTTTCCAAGTGACGGGTACCAACACTCGAAGTTTGATGATTGCTTAATTGAATCAGATCTTGCCAAAGAGTTTGCTTTTCTTTTCCCTTCTGCGGCTTGGTCAAATAAACTCACCTTCTTTCTTGTGTTGTTGGTGTTCCGAGGTGTGAGATTCATCGATGAAATGTCAAATGCGACTCGTCACATGCAGTACTCCCTATTTCTGTTGCGTTGCCGATTGAGTATACCTCCCATACGTTTCAGCACTACCCCTTTCATAAACCCAATTAGACGTCAGACTTCAGTCTGTCAATCCACCCAAATAATCGATTCCTTTAGAGATCCTGAAAATAAAATCACCTGTCAATTATTGTGTCCCATTAGACAATCAAATCGCACAGGTATACAATTTATTGCACAAAACCATTGGGATTTTTCAATGTACTGGAACATGGAGGTAAAAAAGGAGAAAAAAACAGAAGCGCATCCCTACCCTGAGTGCCCACTCTACCTGTAAGCTTCCTGCCCACTCATTTACCTCCATGATTATAAATAGGCACTGTTAAGTAACTAATTGGCCCATTTGGTCATGAACTTGGTAGGCTTCGGGTGCCTGTCCATCCCCCTCTCCTCTCTTAGTCCCCGCCCTTTTGGGTTTTTGATGCAGTTGCTGTGATACGTTTCCTTCAAAGAAAATTTCACACCTTTTTTGACCATCACTATTTTATTTCTCCCTATCATCAGATTTCTTCAACCAACGGAAAAGAAGGAGAAGTTTATCAGAGGGCAACGGTGCAAAGCGGGCAAGGACCCAAGACCATCTGGACAGACCACAGTCCGCTCCGGCTGTCACGTCTTAGCAACACCAAAACTCTATAAAATTGGTAAGTTTTCTCAGAGTTCGACCGTTTGTTTACAGCCAATTCAATTGATAGGCATGTACCCCAGGCTGATAGGCGGATAGAATTCGTGGAAACCATGAAAATTTCTCCCTTGTTTGCCAGGAAAATTATATAGGTGAAGTTCGGCAGCTTGTTAATTGAAAGTAGTCCTAGATGTAATTGAAAGCATATTTTGAGGTTCATTAATTATGATATAACCGTGTAAGCACATGCTTTACAGATGTTTGAAGATCGCAGATATACAAATTAATACCTGGCGCTTGCTCCACGCAGCTAATTGACTAGCTGGTTTCCGTTTTGGAGTGTCTACGAGTTCAGTGGGAGGGAATTTAGTCTACTTAATCAGAAATATACTTCTTTATGAAGCCTTCAGTGGCTCCGACCAACAATAGGTGTGATTTGGTTGTATCATTGTGTTAATGAGTTGCGCCATTGAAGGACTATAATTCCAGAAGTTGATTTGCAATGATGATTATTATCAACATACATAGCTAGATTCCTTCTTGAATAATGACAGTACTTAGCAAGAGTAGGCATTTGGTCACACATTCATCGAATGTGACATGGTTTTATATGATACAAGAAATTTCGAGAAATATACATGGCCAGTCGTATTGGTACCTGTCTGTCTTTACACGTAGGCCTTCAGATAGCGTATTACTGATTTTATTATCAGGATGGGTGGAGTCTGGAATGGTAGTATTTGATCAACCAGAGAGTGTGGCCATTTCACGCTATTTGATGCCACCCCCGCCATTATGAATTTATATTCCTTCCATTTATAATGGACCTAATCAGATTCTATTTAAAAGCTTATGCTGGTGAATCTGTTTACATTTTAAGAGAACGGTATAGAGCCAGAAAGCTTTGAAAGTACCGAACAATAGCGAGCACCTATTGTTATTCAAAATCCTTTGATAGCAGTCCTCCAACAATGAGTGAATGGCCGTGCTTGATTCGTATTTTTAGCCGAATGGAGGCCGAAATGTTGTGCGAGAGTCGACTCGATAAACAGATCCTTCGTTGATAATCTCCGATGGCCCTTTCGAGAACGACAGGTCTTTATGATGATGCTGTTTGCTGCTAAAGAAATGGACAAAAAGGCCATTGCGTGGCCGTGAAAGCAAAGAGGATTAGAAAGCAATGTTAAACACTTTTCGTGGCTATATTTAAGCCGATAATGCGCCCGGAAAAGCTGGAAAATTCCACTCGTTTTGGCTAGAAAACTAGTTCCATTATTTTATCCCCAGGTACGTGTAAACAACGAAGGATACACAGTTGTATATTTGTTTACGCAAGCCTGGTTTACGTTCGCGTATAGCGGATAAGATTTCAATTACACTTGAACGCAGAAGATTCTGAAGTGTCGCTTCCTATTGATAGTCTTTAGTACGTGGTGGTCGATCCGAACTCTCAGTCAATTTGATAGGCTTATCTTATAAATGAAAATCCATGATTTATTGTTCGAAATAGACGTGAAATGAAATACTCCGAAAATTTGCTTTGCCCAGTTGAACGTGGACCCGGCAGCCGCTGTGCGGCGCCAGATCGACGAGGCTCTATCCCTTTAAATCGTTGAACGCCAAACAAAATGTTATTGATGTGTGCCATGCTTTAAAAATGTTGATTGAACTTTGTAGGTTCGGAAATGTTCTCCACTCTTTATGACCATAGCCTGGTTGTCCAATCAGATTCGAAGCTTTCGTGGTAGTTGCCCGAACGGCAATACAATCGAATGTTTCAAGGAAGATACCATTCTCCAGGCTCCCGAGCTCTCAGTTGAACAAACTGGAAACGGCATAGAAATTTAATTTTCTGAACCCATTTGATTTGCTTAGTTTTCCCTGTGCGCAGTCGTATCTGAAACTTTTATGGCCCTAACTATCGGGTCTACGAATAGACAGTTTTCCTGTTCCAAAGATAAGCATTAATCCGATCGTTCTGGCATTGATTTTCAATCAAGGGTCTACAATTGAATTGTTTTATCAGCCCCCTTGAACCGGTCAACAGTATTGCTGATGGAGAGGAGATATACTCTTAAACTTGATAATACCGTAATCAGCTCTCCTACAGACACAGTGAGGTCAAATGCAATCGTGTCCGCGCATACACATAAGGTGCTGAAACGGCATCTATCAAGGTGGTTTTGACTTCTTCATTTCATAGCATCTATAGGGCCTACCTGTTAACTGAAACCTAAACCACATCAAATTGGTAAAGTCACGTGTTTGAATGGCTGTGTCTTTGAATATTTTGTTTTGAATACAATATTTTCGATTTCTATCATTTACTTACCTTTTCTTTTTCTTCTCTCTCTCTTTTTTACCTGCACAGATTCATCAAAACGTGTGTGTTAAATGGGGTCAGAGACGATAAGTTCACTTCAGAATTCAGCTTGTTTACGCCATCACTCTCACTAGTCTACTAAGTCAGCCCCTCTGTTTCTGCTAACGGTGGTTTTTATCAGACCAGGCCAGGGCCGAGAACCGGACAGATTTCGCAGGCATCGTTACCACTATACCAGAGACTCTAGATCGAAAAGTGTGGGAAAGTGCCTCTTTTGGAGAAAACCCCCTCTGGACTGATGAATGGGGTCTGGTGTAGAAACTACCAGTCTAATACTATAAAAAGCCTGGCTTAAAGCCAGATAAAAGGACACTTCAAACTGCACAGCTGAATAACAATGCAAGATTTTGGCAACCTGCCATTGTACAATATTTCATGTGTATATGTGTGTGGGAGCCATTACCTGCCAGGTTAAGACTGTTTTCAGATGTCATTGTGAACTTTGGATAAAGATCAATTATAAAAACTAAAACTCCTAGGGTATAGTTGTACTTATGTTGTCTTAAGGAAAGTATCCCCTCCTTACAACCAGCTTTACATTAAATAAACCAGGTCTAGTTTATGCCATGAAATGGAAAAGGGTTTGCGAGCAAAGACTAGGCTCCAAAGCCCGCCAAAATGCTTATCACGTGATTTGGACGCGTACGCCCATCTCGAGGCCTAAGAGGTCACAGGGTCAAAGCGAAAAACCTGACAAACAACTTGTACGACTACCCTGGATCCCACTCCCAGGGACGTCTTGTGAAAATACTCCGCTGAGAAAAATAACCCTCGATGCAGCAAAGCACAGATGATAAACTGGAAATTTATGATTTCGGTTCCTTCTGATTCAATCAATTCTCTCAATTGTTGACTTTATCTTTTCCCCTATGAATAACGTAAACTTTGCGCCCCAGTTTGTGAATCTTTTTCCTATCAAACTTCCCCTTGCCGTCGTCGCGATTTCTCCTCTTTTTTCCATCTCACTTCAAATTTTGAAATTATACTTTTTGAAACAACTCAAACATGGACTTTTTCCTACTTTCCGAACAAGAGTTCGACTGTCGTGTGATCACATGTTCTGGGATCCCCCCCCCCCCCCTGTATAAGCATGGTCGGCAAACTTGTCACGATTTCCGCTTATCTTCGTGGCATCCGTCTGTGCAAATCTCTCTGTTTTCGATTTTCAAAAAAATAAGTTGTTTTTGTTGATTGATCGCCATGGGAACGTGTCTTAACAATATGCAGGGAAGATATTAACTGAGGGTATGAGGACATTTCCCCCCTTTTCTTTCATTGTTTCGTTAGATGTTTTATTCTTAATTATGTATGCGAACATAGCGGTGTTGCTAATGCATAATTAACGAGCGAACCGTCTGTCGGTAATTAGGTTAATAATTGTATATATGCCAGAGTTCAAAGAAAGTTGTGTATATTATATTTTATCTTATTTATTTACTTACATGGCAATTCACGTTTTTCCTAACATTCCATTGTGTTGATAACCAGAAGCCGGAAGTGGAAGTCCCAGTTGGTAGGAAACGGCAGGCCTATTTAAAAAGCAATATAACCCGGTGTCTGTTTAAAAAGAAAAATCAGCCGAATTTCAATTTATAAGTTAATCAGAAGCACGCAATGTTGATTGGCTGTGGTTTTCAAACAACTCTGATTTGCAAAGGGTATTCTAAATTCAGTGAAGAAAACACTTATTATATTCTTTTCCCTTTACACTATCCTGATATAGTGACAGAAACGCTTTTCAAGTTATTTTTGGACGATGTCATGAAAACGAGTTCGACTTATCAAAATAGCTTCAGAGTGATTTATTCATATTACAGTATGTCTACATTCTGTTTTATTTTGATAGTTGATAGAATACCTGAATAACAACAATTAATGATCTGTGACCCCAGAATTGATAGATATGTCAGCTTACCAGCGGCATAGCCTGTAAGGTGATATCAAATAAATTATCTACTGGAATAGCATAAACATATTACGAGCCTAGATGTGATACTTCAGCATTTTACGGGTTTGGTATTTATCTCTACAGGCTTCATCGACAAATTGCTAGTGTCACTTCGCCGTCAGATTTATTCTAATGGCTTTTGGATCAATTTTTAAAAATCTATTTCCAGGTGTTAGAATTATGGATTTTATTTTCAATTTAAAAAAATCAGATGGATTTGGTACAAAGTTACGTATATTGCAATGTGATAACAACAACTGTGCAATCTGCATTGCTTTTAAATATGGATCACGTCGCGTTCACATCTACGAAACCGACTCAAAACCGACCGATAGTACGCCATTCATAATAACGTATTAGCTTTGATCGATCTACGATCGGTTTCGTCAGTGTGCCCGAGACATGACCAACGACATGTACTCTACTGTCAGGAACTTTCTCTGAGAGTCTGAAGCATCAGACTAATAATGTATCGGAAACTTCTTTAGAAGCAAAAGGTATTAATTCGACATGGTATGGAAATTCGTATTTTCACCATTATATGCTGATGACTTATTCAGTGAATAAATTTTCTTGCAATAGTGTGATTTAGTCATTTCATCATTGGTCGATGAATGCAGGGGTTTATTTTGCACAATAGAAGTCTTTCGTTTTTATTTCTTTGATTTCCGTGTTCTCATAAAATACTTTTTTAAAAGAATTTATCGACGAGGACATGGTTTGTGACCGAGAAAGGGGGGGGGGGGCTTGGGATATCAATGTTTGAAGTAAAACAAAACACAGGCCGACATGGAAGATTTCGAAAGCAAGGTATTTTCCCCTTTTAACTGAAATATTGTTTAATTAATGAAAATAAACTCCTGAAGTAATTCCCCGTTCAATTTGATTTCCATACATACCTGTTAAGTATGTTCTGATAATATCAGGCAAATTAATGTATATGATAGAGAGAAATTCAACAAGGTTCTTTAATGGACTGTAGTATTATTATGTTATTGATATATATGAATATTGTGAATGTGTACATATGCTATGTATCTAAAGTTCGAAAATGAAATATTAAAATAACATAAAATGAATTAGAAATTGAAAGTTCATTCTCTTGTCATTATTTGGGTTCGTATGGGTACTTTGAATGTTTCTAATCCCTTTTAATCACTCCACAGAGCTCAAAGAATGGTCTATTACTGAATATATTAAGGCTCAATGGATGTATTCCATTCTCCATATACACAAGCACGGATCTGTAGGGGGACGAGCCCGTCCCCTCCGCCAAAATGAATAAGAAGGCGAGAAGGGAGAGAGAGACGAGGAAGAAAAGGAAAGGCAAAATGAGAGAAGGAACAGGAGAAATAGGAAGAAAAGAGAAGTAGAAAAGGGGTCATATAGGGAAGGGGGGGGGGGGGGGGGGGGGGGGAGAAAGAAGGGATAGTGAGAGGAAAGAAAGGAAGAAAAGTGAGAGAAGGGAGTAGGAGACAGAAAATAAGGGGGGGGGTGACGATATTGTCCGAGTGTGTGAGATGGTGTGTGTGAGGGTGCGCGTGTACATTTTGTGTATGTGTGAGGTTGGTCTTTTAAACTTCGAAATCGCAAGTCACGAATAGACGTTTTGAATATCAAATTCGTGGAACAAAGAAATATAATCGACCGATATTCAAATAAAAGACACACCATAACGTTTAGAAAATACTAAAAGGCCTACTAAAAATAAAAGCTTACCTCAGAAATTGTTCTTCTTGGCACTTAAAACCTTGGGATTAACAAACATTCTCTATCAGAAATGACGTCACGATGGAGGTCCATAGAATTCGAAGAATACCTTGGAGCTATCTGAAATATAATTGTATCATATCAAGAACAATTGAATAATAATCATCCTATTGTTTTACTCTAAATCAGAGTGGTTTCCGAAACTGTTGTTCCTGTCTGCCTAATATTAATAATAGGTCTAAAGTATGAAATTAACCAACAAAAATGTGACTACGACACACACCCCACACAAAAAAAAGTCCACCACATTTTAAAGGGTCAATGGACCTAGGAAATGTGCAAGATTTTAAGCAATAACAGTGATTGCATTTACACGATGCCATGTTTGCTGCTAATTGTCGAATGCAAAACCAATTAGGTTAGATACTTATAATTAAACAACCGGTTAAAATCACTTCTTCATCTGGACAGTGCTTCCTTTTTCATTTCTCTCACGAGACCAGGGCCCCGTCTTACAAAGAGTTACGATTGATCCAATCAATCGTAACTCTATGGAAATCCATCATTGTCATATTTTTTTGCGGAAGGAAATTTACACAATATCCGATGTAAACAAGGAGAAGCTCACTGAATTTTCAGTAAAATGGTAAAATATGTGATTACTCATCATATCTAGAAAATATATTAAACAAACATGCATTATAGATGTTGACGTTACTGGCTTTCCATAGTTGGATCCATAGGTTCCATCGCAACTCTTTGTAAGGCCCCCATCTCACTAGGATGGGCGATCATGGCGACCATGGCGACCATGGCGATCTGTCTAAATCCCGCAAAGCGTAGCAGAATCGTCCTCGAATTCTATTTTTAGCCTGCGAGGCGATTGCACTACAACTTCACTGCGACGGGCCTGCGCTGAAGGCGATGGTAATACGCTGGTAGTACGACGCTGCCACTCTCTTGCCACGATTTGAGGCAGATGTGATGCGCTGCTTCTGCGATCAAAGCGACCGTACAACGAGGCCCATACGCTAATTAGGACCTCGGTACGGTGGTGCTACGAATGGAACGATTGTGTTACGTTCATGATGGGCTCTTGAAACGATTTCAAGCAATCGGCATATTGATCGCGGCACATGAGACATTTTTCAGTCGATTGCCAACCTCCGACCAAGATGGATGTCCAGAATTTGGTTGGACTTATACATCTTAGCATTATACAACAACTTCAATTAGAAGTTGAATATGAGGACCTGATACGAGGACAGTAGAAAGAGGAGGCCAAAAAGATACTGGGTCCGATCCTGGCTGTCACTTAAGTCATAATATACAATATATATTAAAATTTCACTCAAAAGATGTCGATGAGCCTAATAGTTAATATGAGGGATGCATCCAGAATTTCATAAAAGAGCATAAAAATGTTTTATATTTTGTTTATTTTTTTCCACAAAAGTTTGTCACTCAAAATTGTTAGGTAAATTCCTTTCAAATTTGCTTTCAAGAAGTGGTCTACTGATGTGAGAGCACTCATAAGGGGGGGGGGGGGCACAATGCCAGAATCCCCATAAAGTGTGCTTTCCCAATCAATACATCAGTGATCGAATCATTAAAATTTTAATATTGTTTACTGTCACTGTAGTTAGAATTCATTCTATTTTTAAAACATATTCAATTTATATATTTTTGCGGAGGTAACCCATTTCGTCATCAAGACATGCGAGCGTCTTTTTTTTTCTCTCTTTCAAGCTGGCTCAGCAGTTAGATTTTCATCCTCCTACTATACCTCTCCTCCTCCTCTCCTCTTCCTCCTCCTCTACCACCACCATAACCTCTTGTTCGCTTCCTCTTGGACCGCCGGCATAACAGATTGGGCAGCTTCCTTTTTGGTCCTTTTTCTGGGAAGTATATTGAAAACGTCGTGGTGTCGCCTCGTAATCTGTTGAAAATGTGATAATCCCCTACCATCGGCACGTTGGTTCATAGCAGCGCAGACGGTCGCTGCTCAATCGCTGGCCAGTCATCAGCGGCGCAGCAAAAGCGCAACGCGAATGCTGCAGCGGGCTGAGAACGTGTGCCACATGCCACCCAAAGGGAAAGCGTCATGGTGGAAACGGTGTGAAGCGTGTCGAGCGCAAGGCAGTCGCCTCGTAAACGGAAGCAGCGCAGCAGAATTGTCTTGGGAACGGGCCTGAAAAACACGGGCGATCGATGCCGCTTTTAATGCGCTTCTACTACGCTTTGTGCGTTGGAGCTTCGTTACAGCTACGAATATGTCGTTTGTAATACGCTCTTGACTCGATTATGATGCGCTTTAGCACCTCCGCGATCTCGCTACGTAAGTTTTGAACATGTTCAAAATTTTGTGGCGACCAGGAAGATGGTGGCGATCCTTGCCGCTTCAGAAAAGATCAAGGTACGACGGAGAAGATTGAAAAGATCAAGCCACGTTCAAGCTACGATATACCACGCTTTGTCGATTTTTGACGATCGCAGCGGAATCGCCATCTAGTGAGATGGGGGTATAAGACAGAGGTCCTGTTCCCAGTCGCATGAAACATGAACCATATGCTCCTAAAAATGTACACACAGTTGTTGTGTGTAGTCGATTTTAACAGCCATTTGGAAATATTAACAAGTTTTATCAATTTCTATTACAAAATGATAAACAATATTATTGAGAACAACATGATTACAACTTTTGAATTCATATTTTAGTGTAATCCAAAGACACAAGAAAGAAGGCTTCAACAGTTTAAAGTGTCCAGACACCGGTCCCCTTATCATTTTGAGCAACACAACTGTCTCAATTAATTCGAAGAAGTTTTAAAAATCGATTTCAGACTCACCTTTAAGAGGGAATCCCCTCTTAATGTTTATAGATCCTGGACAGAACAAGACAATGAACCCTCTTCTCGATAACAGACAATCAAGACATGTTTTTAGTTTAGATGCAAGTTCTGACATGCCTGAATATGATAAGACTGAAACCCATAGACTTCAAAATAGCAATAGACAGACATTCCTAATGAATGCAAGTTCAAGCATGTTCAGGGTCAATTATAAGTTCCATTGTCTGTTTTTAATCTACAGATAAGATCGAAAGTTTGGTGTATTCGTCTGATATTAAGGAAATATATTTATTTTTTTAATATATTGTATTAATTTTTTTTTTCATGTTAGTATATTTTTCGACGTCGGCATCTAATGAGTTCACTAAACTTGTTCTAAAGTGGGATCAATATTGTTATAGATCATACTCCGCATCTACACTGTAAAAACTGTGGTGTTAAAACTGACACCAATTGGTGTTAATAGAGGACCACACCCTGAGGTGTTAAAATTACACCCTAAAGATCGAACATAACACCAAAGAGTGTAAATGTAACAACCAAAGGTGTTGTAATAACACCTATTGGTGTAAAACTATCACCACCAATTTAACACCGGTGTAAAATAACTGGTGTGGTCCTCTATATACACCGGTTATAACACCACAGTTTTTGCTGTGTATCTGCCAGTGTCCCAGAATGTGTAGAATGGCAATGTCCGATTGAGATTTATCAGCTGGACTAAGATCAACATCAACTGATCTTCGTTAATTGTACTGGTCACTCCAGAGATCAATTTCTGTCCATACGCTGTTAATCGATTCAACCAAATCTTATGTAGATAGACCTATCGCTGACGGAAACACACGCGCTGGTATACCAGTACAAAATACAATTCTTATTCGTAACGCTTCCTTGCTTTTTAACACAACAGAGCTACATGACCACACCAAGGGTCACTTGTACTTTCAGAGAAGTGGGCCGGCTTTAGAATGCGCATGCGCATAGTGTTGTGATGATAGTAAAAGGCCAAGGCCATGAATAGGCTTGCCAACAGGTTATCATTATGGTTAAGAAAGATGAATGAAAGACACGGCCATCAGTATCACTTTGCGCCAATTGTCCAAGTTTAGCAGTGTGTAATTGGCCAGCAAAACAAGTTAGATTGTTCATAAGAAAAATAGGCATTGGCATGTGGCGGGGCATGTGGACTCTGATCTAATGGAACCTGGGGCCCGTAACACAAAACTCGGCAACGATCGTATAACATTTTTTTACGATTGATTCCATTGACTACAATGTACACAGCAAAAACTGTGGTGTTAACCGGTGTACATAGAGGACCACACCAGTTGTTTTACACCGGTATTAAATTGGTGGTGTTAGTTTTACACCCATAGGTGTTATTACAACACCTTTGGTTGTTACATTTACACTCTTTGGTGTTATGTTCAATCTCTAGGGTGTAATTTTAACACCTCAGGGTGTGGTCCTCTATTAACACCAACTGGTGTCAGTTTTAACACCACAGTTTTTACAGTGTACAATCAATCGTAAAAATCAAGCGTACGATCAATCGCTGACCTTTGTGTTACAAGACCCTGGTTTGAAATGGGATCTGTCAGTCGAAAAGACCACCTGCATACATAGACTGAAAAAGAGATCTGATTCGGAGGATTTTTAAGAATATATTTTCTGATATATTTTTTTTAGTTCTTCTCCTTTTGACAGAAGGTCTAAGGGTGTATACCAGAACGATTTTTTTACACTTGGTACGGATACAAATTTGACAAGCAATAAAAAAAGTGTTCACTACAAATTAGTGCCTAAGAAAGTAAGAATATTATTTTTTCCCGGGGGGGGGGGGCAAAAGCCCCCAAATTTATACGCCACTGCTCTGCCCTGAATAAAATAAAACACACTTTGGGAAAAAAAATCGATTAGGCAATATCATGCAATTAAAACATAAAATAAAAACGACCTGATTCTGATAATCAGAAGGAATTTAGTCGCAATATGATATGAAAATATTTAATTCCCAATTATAGAAAACGAGGGGGGGGGGGGGTGCTCAGTTAATTTGGGAACATTTGACACACTTGATCGAAAGTATAACAATACAGGTTGGAGCCGCGGATCAAGTGAACGTAAAATGCTGTGGGGGAGGGGGTGCTGTACAGAATAATTTGATGCTTTTTTTTACATGCTTACTATTTTTTTTTTTTTGGGGGGGGCGACCAATTGGTCCCTGTAATACCTCTATACTCATTCGCCGGGCTCATGTGACATGTTGATCTGTGCAGTTACCGCCGTTCCCTTCATCTTAACAACTCCTTGAGAAAATCACCGATTTTCTTTTAAGGTCTCACAGTCGTTCGTATTTTTCCATTTTATTTAGACTTCAATTTCAATCGAAATGAGAAAATTGGGGCAACATAGCCACCAGAGAAGCCCCTGCTCGTCTTACAGGTTATGTGCGGTCATAGTTCCCCTTCGTAAACATGATCATTTTTTTCTCTCTCTCCCTTAAACATGTTAAAGACGATGGTTTACACATCCATTGTTAACAATACAACGCGGTTTTGTTTAAACAATCCTGAACTTTGATCATGAATTGCGTTACTTATTACAATATCGTTCAAATTGATTAAAAAATACAACCAGAAAAAAAGAAATGTGCAGGCCCTTTACGACATCTGCGACTGAGAAATACGCAATCAATATATCTGCCGAGAACTCAACAATTGCAATACATTAATACGTATATGAAATAGATTTGGAAAGGTGTTTCCGGTCACTGTGAACATCTTCGATTTTAGTTACAAGACATCACAGAACAGGTAAACGGGACATTACAGCTCAGATTTTTAGAGGTTCCCTGTCATGGATACTAGAAGACGGTCGCCAGTATAGGAATAGATAAAGTCAATTCAATGCCTTTAACTTACACACTCTCTTGATTGTGTTTTTTTCCTCCCTCTCTCTTGCTCCTAGTCGTTTCATTTAGTTTGGCCTCAGAAAATTCGCACACTGTGTTTGATTCCTGATGCTCTGCCAAGTCACGTCGAGGTTTTATCCCAAAATTTTCTCACACCCACAACACAGCCAGCAAGGCGAAGTGTCGCCTTCTGAAGAACAGCAAGTGACGGCATCAAGAGGGCATGGGGGGGGATCGCCCACCCCCCCCCCCCTCTTCATACACCCAGAAATTTTGAAAAATGGAGAACAAAATGTAGAGTGATTTGAAAATAGTATCAGCATCATAATCAATCACATTCAAGCTGTAAAATTTCTAACATACCATCTTCCACTCTTCAGCACCTGAGGGAAAAAAATAATCACACTTATGCTTTTTCTTGTCCGCCCTTGCCCCAACACATTAACGTTGTCCTCCATCCATACCCCTATTCCCTCGTCATGCTCTTCGAATGTCCCGTGCAGCTACTGAAAACACCAAATGCCCAGGGTTCGTTTTTCGTTCATTTTTTCTCTTCTGGAATGTATACTACCTATTCGCACCACAATAGCCATGATACATTAATCATGTTGATAGTAATGAATCAAAATAGCTCAACAGTATATCAAATTCAATCATTTTGAATGATCATTGTACCAACCCGGATATAAGTAGAAAATTGAAAAGCTAATGAAATCAACAAACTCTTAACCTGTAAACATAAACTATTGAATACATGACTGATAACCACGAATGTGTGATTCTGGCGCTTCGATGAAAAATTCACTCCTGTGAAATTATTATAATAGTTGTTAGGGTTACTTAAGTACCGGAGGGGGGGGGGATGGGGGCAAAATGTCCCCTTGGAACCGTTTGATACCTTTTGTTTGCATGTCAAAATTTTGGAGGGAAAGTTCTTCCGCAAATAGTGAGGTCTGTGACAACCCCCTTTTTTGCTTGTCAGGAATCTATTTTAACTGGAAAGTGCTGTTTTCTGCAAATAATCGGCCCTCCTGACTAGGTTGGTAAGATACACCCCTATGCCATGTATACTGATGGTGACAGGTAGAAAACAGTTAGGATACGATGTTGTTTGTTGGGAGGATGCTGGAAGGACAAGGGATCATCCTAATCCGATTTAGGAGATTTAAGGTTTTATGTAGATTTAGAGATTTTAGTCTTGTTTGATTTGGGACTGACAAGCGCTATCAGGCGTGAAAAGCTTCATGCTGTCATGGTAACGGTGGTTCCATTAATGTAGTACTGCGGCGTAACATAATCAAAATTGTTCGGGGAGGTGGTGCTTATTGAATGATATTTGAGAGCAGTCATAATCTCTACATTGTGATTTATGATCACTGCCATTTCGATGAATTTACTCGGAGACCATAGAGATATCTATCATGATGGTAGGCTTATGGCCCAACTGCTATGTTGTCGGGCAAACAGAGGCGAGATGCTTCTGTAATGGCGCTGTCACACCTTGGCGTTTTAGACAGCGTATGCCCGACGTATGATGAATTTGGCGAATACGCTGGCGTACGTCGAATACGCTACGGGTAAGTTTTGCATACGTTAAGAGTACGCTAAAACACGCTGGTATACGTCGTCATACGGCGAGGTCGTCGAAAAATTTTGTGCAAGCACACAATTTTTTGACGTATGCCAGCATATGGCTCATACGTCCCGCATATATACGCGGGCCATAAGTTGTAGGCAAGTTACGCGATCGTTGATACACGTTGACACACGTTACTCGTAAGTTACTCATAAGTCGATGTACGTCGAGATAATGTCCAGCGTACCCTAAAACTTACTTCTAACCTATGAGAAACGTGCTTTGAACGTATGTGTAACTTAACTCCAACGTATATTGACGTTCACAGGAGGAACTCATGTCTTCTTGATGTCCCAGATCATGGCGTTTTCTCGAAGGAATTCGCACATGAGCTGCTCCTCTTGGAGATCAAGACAAAACTGTGTCTTCTTATAGGCTACGGCACGTGATCGTCAGCGATACGCTGCCGCGTGCTATGCGTAAGTTAGGCTATCGTAGGGCATAGTTGTGTACGCCAGCAATACGCTAAGTATTCGCTGGAATACGTTACTTATAAGTTAATGAAGCGTTCGATATAAGTTA
>NC_054758.1:3990000-4077500 GCF_018143015.1 Lytechinus variegatus | reverse complement strand
CCCGAGAAAATCCCGAAAACCTCATTTCTCTGGCAGGCTTGATTTTCTTCTTACTCTTCAGTTACGTCTTTTCCTTTTCACCAGCAAAGGTAAGCAATGTCACTTATGTCATTAAACGACGCGAAAGGTCCTGATCACTGATTGGTTATCATAAACGCCTGCTTCGCGCCTTTATATCTGACAGCAAATCACAGCTCAGAATCTTTCGGGCCGTTTCTTCTGAATGTTATATTGGTGCAAGATTATTTTGAAATAACGTGTTTTTTATTAGGTCGACATAATTAACTGAGCTTGTAAGGTATTTATAATGTTAAATTTATGTGATTTAACAGCATGTTTTAGGATAATTTCACAGTGTGTTCAAGTTGTGTTCCACACCGCACTGTGGACACACTGTGAATACTTTGTACTTTCGAGCAGTATTTTTGGTATCCCTTGGTTTTACACAATGATCTATGGTGGCCCTGAAGGGACAACGCAAATAGACCAAATCGCGAATTATTCACGACGTCGCCAATTTCGTCGCCAATTTGAATATTTGACGACGAAATTCGCGACATCGTGAATTTCGTCGCGAATTATTCACGACGGCGTGAATTTCGTCGACAATTTCGTCGTGAATATTCGCGATTTGGAATCTATATGCGATGTCCCTTCAGGGCCACCATAATGATCCATTGCCACATTCACAGAATGAATATATTCGCTCTTCTCATTACGCTCAAATTTATCATATCACACCGGGCATGGTGGCTCAGTGGTAGAGCGTCCGCCTCATGAACGGGAGGTCGTGGGTTCGATCCCCGGCCGAGTAAAACCACAGACTTATAAAAATGGGACCTTCTGCCTTGTTGCTTGGCGCTCAGCATTTAGACTGGAGAAGGGTAATAATAACATAATATGTTATGCGGGGCCCGCTGGAATACCAGTCTCATGATTGAAGTGGTTACCCTGGGTGAATAAAACGTTTATTATTATCATGATTATTATTATTATTATTTTAATGAAGCTCATTGGTTATTATTGAATGTCTCTCTTGCCTGCAATATTTGTTAATCTTGTTTCTACGAAATAAAAAACACAGTATCATCCTCTAACTTTCTAGGTCAAGTGGAGGCCGGTGGTTTGGGGACTTGCCCTCCAGTTATTACTTGGCTTATTCATCTTACGTACATATCCTGGGTACGTCCTCTTCGAGTGGCTAAGCGATGTCGTCTACCAATTCCTCAACTTCTCCTCTGCCGGCGCCATCTTCTTGTTCGGCGAAGGTTATCAGGAACATTATTTCGCATTTGCAGTAAGTTTTTATTTAAAAACCAGGCCTATATGTTTTCAATTACCCACATATAGTAGATCTTGTAAATTATAAGAAAACTGTCGATGGTGAACCACCAATTACCACCGTCATAGTCTTGATTAAGCATCCTGGCCGAGAGGAAAAGGCTTTGTAAAACGTAAGAACTTAAAACGAAGTGATTTCATTTGCCAAGATTTCTACCAACATGGTACACCATTTACAATTAGTAAGGGACGGACGTACTTGTTTGAAAGTGCACATGTTCACTCGTCCTTTATAAAAGATTTATATTCAATGTCAAATTTGACAAACGGTGCAATACGATGAACCTTTCATATCAGGTAAAGGATACGAATTACAATCTCAAAGGGTGCCAAACGTTCCCTGCACCTTCTAATGGCGCATCCGACATCCTGCTCAGGAGTTCCCCCTCTTTTATTTGAAGTTGTGAAACTGAACACTTTTTTTTGTTTGTAAGAGGGACTAGTTTATTTATTTGTTTAACTGCTTGTGAGGTGAAACTTATCAAACTTTAACTTGTAAATGACAAAGTATTTATTTTGTTAGTTTAAAGTTGATCAGGATAAATGATTTTTTTTACACGCTTTTGTGTTGACATTATTCAATAATTAATTTTTACTTGTGTCCTTATTTATCTATCTATCTATCTATCTACCTAATTACCTACGTCCTATCTATCTATCTATCTATCTATCTATGTATCTATCTCTCTCTCTCTCTCCCTCTCTCTTTTTCTGTCTCTTCCAGGTACTTCCAATCATTATTTACTTCAGTAGTGTAATCTCAGTGCTGTATTACTGGGGTGTGATGCAGACTCTTATCCAGAAGGTCGCTTGGTTGATGCAACGTACCATGAAGACATCGGCTTCAGAATCACTGAACGCGGCAGGCAACATCTTCGTTGGCATGGTAAGGAGGGACATCATTATAATTATCATTATAATAATAATCATCATCATCATGATCATCATCATCACCATCAACACCACCATTATTATCATCACCATCATCATCATCATCATCACCATCATCATCATCATCATCAATCATCATCATCATCACCATCATAATCATCACCATCATCATCATAACTACAAACATCATCATCATCATCATCATCTTCATCATCTTAATCATCAGCAGCGTCATCTTCGTCACTGTCGTCGTCAACGTGACCACCTCTTCATCATCGTCATCATTTGACAAAGACATCATCAACAACAACATCTTCATTACCAACATCGCCAGCATCATCATTACCGTCAAACCATCGTCATCGTCACCACAGATCGTCACCATAGATATGTTCGTCTTCATAAAGGCAAAGCATTAAACGACAACAATTGAAAATCGTTTTAGATAAAGAAATCAATGAAGATGAAGAAATAATAAAATCAATCAATCAATTTCTCAATCACAATCTTGATGAAATTACTACTTTCCTTTAGACGGAAGCTCCCCTGATGATCAAACCATACCTCAAAGACATGACACGATCGGAGATTCACGCCGTTATGACAGGCGGCTTTGCGACCGTAGCTGGCAGCACACTCGGTGCCTACATCTTATACGGCATCGATGCGACCCATCTCATCACTGCCTCGGTGATGTCCGCCCCCGCAGCCCTGGCGATATCGAAGCTCTTTTACCCCGAAACCGAGAAATCGAAACATATCACGGAGAAGGATATGGTGTTGCCAAAAGGGTAAATAAATAAATAAATAAATAGATAAATGAATAAACAATTAAATAGACAAATAGAAAAATAGATAGATGTATACATAAACTATTAAAGGAAACCAAAACCCAAGAAGAGAAGTAATCATATTGGAAAGAGTAAAATGAGAGGAACAATTTGAAAAAAAGTTCATCAAAATCGGTTAAGAAATAAGCAAGTTATGGGAATTTGAAAACTCTTGTTGTACTTTCTATGGGCATCCTCAAATTGGCAAACATGCTTCAAAATGGCTGATTTTGTGGACAACTCTCCATTTGTTTTGTACACAAATTTTCAGATTTTCCTCATTATCTTTCAAATTGCATCTTGCCTCCTTCTGAGCACAACATATGTCATGGGAAAATATAATCCACACCATATATGTCAAGGTCAGGAGATGTGAAATATGTAAAATAAAGTGGAAAATCTGAAAATATGTGTACAAAACAAATGGAGAGTTGTCCACAAAATCAGCCATTTTGAAGCACGTTTGCCAATTTGAGGATCCACATAGTAAGTACAACAAAACTTTTTAATCGTCCATAACTTGCTTATTTCATAACAGATTTTGATGAAACTTTTTTTAAATTGTTCCTCTCATTTTACTCTTTCCAATAAGATTGCTTCTCTTCTTGGGTTTTGGTTTCCTTTAAATGAATATATCAGTGATAAATGAATAAACCAATGAATAAAAATATAAATAAATATATTCCCCTTTTGTAAGCCATACCTTTTAAAGCCTTACTTTTATATGCCATTATCTAATACGTCTTCATTGAATTTCAAATGACTTGATTTTATTTGATTTCAATAATTGGTTAATTTTCGCATTTTACAAGAATCATCAACAGTTCAATCATTTCACAAATAGAATATAAAAGGTTTGAGCCTCAATTTCTGAGAAAAAAGGGTATTTAAAACTCTGCTTCATATTTTTTTTATTTATATAGAGATGAACTGAACGTCATAGAAGCAGCGGCAAACGGAGCGTCACAAGCCATTCCACTGGTCCTGAACGTCGCCGCAAACCTCATAGCTTTCCTCTCTCTGTTGGCCCTGGTGAACGCATTGCTTGGGTACTTTGGAGGGCTCGTTGGCTACCCGCAATTGACCTTTGAGGTAAGACAGACCTTGATAGCCAGGGGCCCGTTGTAGGAGTTGCAATCAATAGCAACTCTACAAATCATGCTCAACTTGATTTTCAACCAATCAACAGCACGCATTTTGGACTTGCGATTGATTTTTTGACTTACGTTTTTATAAACGCAATTCTTTCTGCAACGGACCTCAGGACCTCGTCTTACAAAGAGTTACGTTTGATCCGATCAACCACAACTATGGAAAGCCAGCATCGTCAACATCTAAAATGCGTGTTTGTTCAAAAGATTTTATAGATATCATGTATATCCATACATTCATTGTTTTCTTGTCAATTCAGTATGATTCTCTTTGTTGTCAAAGGACTTTGTGCAATTTTTTTAAAGAAAAAATTGTGACGTTGATGGATTTCCATCTACCTGAGGTTGATCGGATCAATCGTAACTCTTTGTAAGACGGGGCCTAGACCGATAAAATCTATGAAGTCTTATTTGGAATGACATACCATCGGTCGGATTGGAGTTGGTCTTGTTGGTGTGACTGTAGCATAAATCGTAGTTCCTTTGACGGAACTGGGGCCTGTTGCAGAAAGGGTTGCGTTTAAACGCAAGTCAGAATGTAAAGCGCAAGTCCCGAATACCGGTGCTTCATTGGCTGAAAATCAAGTTGCGCAAGATTTTTTGAATTGCGTTTGATCGCAACTCTCTCTGCAACGAGCCCCTGGATACCCTTTTCATGTGATGCCGTTGATGGCGCTGTCATACCAACGAAACTGAATCCAGTCTGATCAATGGCCATTAGGGTTACATTTTCATTTTGAATGGCATATAATCACATGTCGTTCGTTTAGAATAGGTTTCGTTTGTATGACTGTAAAAGAAATTAGTTTGGAGACATTCCACGCTCTAAGAACTTCGCTCCTTTAACAGGTGGTCTCATCTCGGAGCACCTATAGGTGCTTCCTTACACCTTCACCATGTTCACCGACTAGAAAAGTGCAAAATTTCATCTGTAAAATGCTTTCCCAAAGACATGAAAGATAGGTTGCTGGAGATGTGTGGTTGAAATCTAGACTTTTAGATGAGGGTTGATCATCGTGGGAAACAAAACCAGGTGTCCAGACTATACTCTCGGTTCATTACTGAAAGTTAACACGGTTTTACTTGTATCCTAAAAGGCATCACATCTTCTTTCTGTTCATGCTGTTAAGTCACGAGAAAGAGTTCGTAGTTTGGACTTACTCGAGTCAACCTTTGCTTTTCGAATAACTTTAACCACCAGTTCGTTCTCTCCTCCATTTTCAGTTCATATGTTCGTATGTATTCGTACCTGTTGCGTTCATCATGGGCGTGGAATGGGAGGACTGCAGGATTGTCGCCGAACTTATTGGACTGAAGACCTTCGTCAATGAATTTTATGCATACGAGGTCCTTGGCAAGTACATCGACAACAGGACTACTGGGGCAGGACCTACACTTTCGGTAATTGCGACGGTGGTGGTGGTGATGATAATTGTGGTAGACTAGTGGTGGTGATGATGGCTGTGTTGTTGGTGATGATGATGATGATAATAATGATGATGGTGACGACGATGATGATGATGATGGTGGATAATGACGATGATGGTGATGATGATGATGATGATGGAGATGATGAAGACGATGAGGATGATGATGTGCAGGAGGAGGACAGAGGAGCATTGAAGAAGATGTAGAAAGATCGTAGAAGGTGCAAGAGACGAACGAGAAGGCTTCGGAATAGAAGAGAGCTAGATAAAACAAAAAACAGTAAGAGAAGGAATTATCATATCATAATAAAGTTAATTTTTTACATGTCGAAATGGATCGAATCCATTAATAGCATTTGATTACTGACTTTCCCATGTCCAACCCCTTTTCTAATTAAGGTTCGGTCTGAGGTGATAGCTACCTACGCACTCTGTGGTTTTGCCAACATAGGTTCTGTCGGGATTGTACTTGGTGCTTTAGGTCCTATGGCGCCCTCACGGAAGGGTGACCTAGCGGCAGTGGCCATCAGAGCACTGGTAGCGGGAACGGTCGCTTGCTTCATGACGGCGTGTATTGCAGGTAACTTAAAGTGGCACCGAATACACTGATTTATCATAGAACGCCAGCCACTGGCAAGACTTTGACACTATGTACTAATATGTGTATTCATAATGCACCATGTTCCCATTACGTCAAACGATAAATGTAAATGCCTCTTCTGGAATTTTTCGGAATCCCAGAAATACTAGAAGTTTAATAAAACCTCTTGTGGAGAAAATGGTGTATTGTTGCTTTCTGACAGACTACCGTTTCGATTTCCCATACAATTTTAGGAGATCACTTATCAACATTGAAAACCACTTTTACCTCTGAATAGTAAGCAATATATGTTATATTCTTACTGATTTGAGAGGAACGTGGTTTAATGCTATTCATAATGTAATGGTCTTTGGTTGGGCCGTCGTGGTAGAGTGGTAACGACTCTCGTCTTTCAATCAGAGGGGCGTGGGTTCGAACCCAAGCCATGGCATGTTTTCCTTCAGCAAGAAATTCATCCACATTGTGGTGCACTCAACCTATATTAAGTGAGATGAATGGCTACCCGGCAGGATTAATTCTAATTCCTTGAATGCACTGAGCACTGGAAGGCAGCTCGAGCTGGAAGTAATAATAATGCGCCTCGGAATATATTATTTCTAGATATATGGCGCTGAATAAATACCTATTATTATGATTATTATTAGTCTTGATTCCATGACAAAGATGTTTCACTCTGTATAAATGAAAAATCCCTACATATTTCTTTCTTTCTTTCTATCTTTTTTTCTCAGGAATCCTTTATGTACCCCCGCAGGACAGCGAGTTCACCAACGCAACGACAACAGCCATACCACAGATTACTACTGTATATTAAAATCGATGTAAATTTAAGTAAATTGACCCAAACGCTCTTAAAATAAAAAGGTCAAAATGTATTCTGCAACGTTTAGGGAGGAAATGTCAGTTGTTCAAACGAACTACTGTTTATAAAAATCTATTTAAATCTATAAACCAAAACGCTCATTAAAGGAAATGGTCAAACTACGATTTCAAACATTGAAAAGGAAAATGTAGATAGTTGAATAAAAAAAGAAGACATAGCATCGCATAAGATGATGTCACGTCATATTCTCACGAGTCTACAGTCTTACAATATTCATTATCTATCATGAATGAAATATATATATGTTTCATTACACACACACTCTTACATGCATATATAATGATACATAGGCCTATAATATTTCATCCATGTTTCGTGAAATAAAGCTAAATAAGTTTCCTGTCATAATTGTCATTTAATAGTAATAATAGTGTATATTTGTAGAGCGCATACACCGTCAGTAGACGCTCATGGCGCTAGCCGAGCAACAGATCTCTTTTACAATGTAAAAATTTGATTTTATAGAAATTTATTTAAATACTACACAAGAACCATTACATCTGACCATACTTGCCTCTTCGCAGATATCATTTGACTCATTTATTGGAAATGTTTCACGCAGTGTATTTGGACGGTCTAAAGGGGCTCGATATTTTTTTTTAATGAAAATGAGACCCATTTTGGTATCGAACTTATGACCTACTCAAAAACAGTATTTGTGTCGACAGTGGAATATAGTGAAACTAGTGAATTACTGTACATAAGAAATTTAAGAAATATGCAAAGTACAAATAAGATTTTTATGTAACAGAACGATGGAATTATATTGTGTATATATTGTATTATATTGTGTAACTTTTACGGTGTCGGCCTCAAAATCCTGGAACAATCTGCCACTAATAATTAGACAGTCTCCATCATTAGCAATTTTCAAAAAGTCATTAAAAACTCATCTCTTCAATACTTTGTAGTTTTTAAAATATTACATCTTATTCATTGTAAGCGCTTTGGGCCTAATGGGAAAAGCGCAGTACAAATAATAAGTAATAATATATAGATATTTTAAGATTTCATAAGTATGTGTTACACATACTTCTAAAACAGGGGCGGATCCTGCTTTCGCCAAAAGGGGGGGGGGCCGAAAAATATTTGATCAACATCTTTCTCGATTGGCCGCTACAATCTGGCTTTTTTTGTTGTTGGTTTTTTCAGGGGGTAGTCCTAACTAAAAACTGAAGTTTTTTTATTGCTATAAACAATATAATGTATCTCATGTGTCTTAATATATAATGCGTGCGCGAAGCGCGAGCTAAAACTCTGATATTTTATGTCCTTAGAACTAAAGATTCAGAGCAGTTTTTATAATCATGAACAAAGATAAGTATCCAATTAAACAATGCGAGCGCGAAGCGCGAGCCGAAAGTTTATCATATAGTAACGTGAAAAGTGACTCAATTATACTGTTTTTAGTGATTAATGAAGAGGATACAAGTATCACCAATTAAATAATTAGAGTGCGAACCGCAAGTTGAAATTTTCTGATATTCCGACCTGAAAAAAATGAACAGTCTAAGCGCGTTTTTATTTAAATAAACAAGCTGTGTGTCTCAAACAATTAAATGCGAGCGCGAAGCATTAGCTTATTTTTTTGTTATACTGACATGATAAAGGAGCGTTTTGACAAAGTTTGGTAAGAATTTCCAAGGAGAATAGGTTTCTCACAAATCAAATAATGCGAGCGCGCAGCGCGAGCTGAACATTTTGATACACATTATCAATTTGTGTAAATCAAACAAAATAATGAAAGCTTGATAAGCGACAAGGGCGCCGGAAGCGGGGGGGCACTTGCCCCCCCAAATAAAATTTTTGGGGGGCAAAACGAGATTTTGCCCCCCCCCAACGTGCCCCCCTGAAAGATGAAAAATGATAAATTATTTTAGGACAAAAGTAAATGAAGGCACTTTTCTGCCTGAAAATTGTCATTTCCATTGTCAAAAATGAAAAAATTTTGCCCCTGACGGGTGAAACATAGCTTTGATAAGCCCCTTTTCCATCTTATTACAGTGTGATAACGTTTAACCTTTTAATGAATACATTTCAGACTAAAAGCGAATGGCAAATTGATAGTGGTCCACCAATGATTAGGTTTATAATTCTATGATGCTGGCTGTGTCGTCTAACAAACGCGCGGTCGCCCAGAAACGCTCAGACCGGACCCGATATAACTAACGCGCGTGAACACTAGTTACTCGAGTAAGATATGGAATCTATGTCATAGCTGTCAAGCCCAGAAACCATAACATCTCGAGAAACTTGTTTCAATTATTTCATTTTCAACTAAATATAAATTGAGTTAATACAGTGATAACAAGAGAGCGGTGTTGGCTCAGTCGGTAACGCGTCTGCCCGTCGAAGTCGAACCAAAGATCGTAGGTTCGAGTCCACCCTTGGCGGATGACTGAAGTCAGTGCGTTGTGTGTAAACGTCTCTCCCATGTTTCATAGATGCAGGCTATGTTACAATGGAAAACACTCCGTCCCTCGGATAGGACGTTAAATGGAGGCCCCGTGTAGAGGAGAGTCACCACCTTTGCACGTTAAGAACCCACTGCACTATTCGTATAAGAGTAGGGGGAAACCCCGGTGTCGAGGTCCACCTGCATCCCCCCATCAGTTATATCGGGAGGAGAGACCTGTGGATCATAGTGATTCAGTTCACTTTTCGCCTCCCAGGCACAGGTGACGCCAAACAAATAATAATAACAATTCAGTGCCCTAAAGAAAATACCAAGGTAATTTCAACTCAATATAGACATGTTATCAGAAAATTACACTCAGAATAATCATGTGTAGAGGATTATAATTTATAATTTGTAAAAATGGTGAATCCCACTCGAAAGCAACTTAGAGATAATGTTTAGACATGAAAAAAATAAAATCATCTGTGAAAGTGTCTTCTTGACCGGAAGATATTATCCGAGATATGAATAAAAATGTAAAGAATATAAAAGAAAAAAATAAGCGTTACAGTAGTGCTCTACTATAAAAAAAATCTTAAGATATTTTCACAGCCCCGTATTTCCTCTATTCCTTTTCATTGGCATGATTGGAAGGCGTTTTGTCTGATACTATTTCAGCTCATATATAGCACTTATGTATTTTAGATTCCAAAACTTCTTCCCATTACCTGTTACTAATCAGATCGAGATGGCAGCTATGTTCTCTGGTTCATCCCAGCTTTTGTTATTCATGGACGTTTGCAAAAATAAAAAAACAACATCCGGGAGTGGGTGGGGCTGCAAGACCTAAATTTTCGAAGAAACGTAAGAGCGAGGGGATTTGTGATGGGAGAGCTTTTGCATTTTCTAGAATGAAATTGAAGGATTTCGTGCACACTTTTGGTGAATTTTGTGAATTTTGCCCTCTCGATCGGCGCCCCCGGCTGCGTACGGTCATGTTTGTCATCGTAAACATGTTAAAGTCTTTAAAAGTCCTATATTACACTGGTTTGAAACAATTTCGTTTGCAATAAGGCTCGCAATTTTCTGGAACTGCGACCCTGGTCATGAAGAAACACCAGGCTGGGTCAGAAGGGAGGAAACAGAAGGAGCAAAAAGAACTCCAAGACTGTTTAATTCTCAAGAAATTTATTTTTGAATGCACTTAGAAACGCAACTTTTATACTCCATTTTACACAAAATCCTTACCGTGGGGGGGGGGGAGGGGTCCCATAGCCTCTCCCGATCGCTTCCGTATCTCACGCTGTCAAAAATATTGTGCCCCCTTCGGGATTTTGCCCCCCCAAAACTGAAAGTGTTCCGGCGCGCCTGATAAGCGAGCTAAAAAATTGTGTGCAAATTGATATCAGAACTGGATATATTGGTTATATATTAGTGTCATTAAACCCTCTTGAATGGGGTTCATTACACAGGCAATGCGAGCGCGAAGCGCGAGCCAAAAAATTATATTAAGTCTACATTCCAATTCTCCCCTTCACCCTTTTTTGTTTCCGTCGGGGTCGGCCGGCCGTTACGAGGCTGTAAATTACACATCATGGGTAAAATACCTCTTTCTTACTTTTCATTCTGTTTTTCGTAGTTACTATCGAGGTGAAGAGTAAACTTTTTTCTGCAGGTTGTCAAAAAATAGGGGGGGGGGGGCCGTGGCCGGCTCGGCCCCCTCCTGGATCCGCGCCTGGTGTACATACTTCTATCTGTTGGATTTGAATCCATTGAGAGAAACTAGATTGCGTAAATTTACAATTGATGACAAAATCAACGTATTCTTGCAACGCCTCATTAATCATGTTAAAAAGCATCTACATGCACCTACATCATTTTCGAAGAGGTTGGAATTCGAATCCTTCCACTACTGCACAATTGTAAACAAAACTCGCGCTCATCCTGTTCATGTATTTCAATTAATATGGTATGGCCAGCACACACTGCCTTATATATTATTAGACAATGTTAGAGTTTGTGGAAATTTCTGTTCATTTTCTTTCATAGTTTCTTGTGTGTACATACACACAAACAAACAAACATCAATTAAGGTACATTTAATGTAACTTTGCAATTGCTAAAAAAAAAAACACCCGAGTATCATTTTCTTTGCCGGTTGTCGGTAATATTCAAAGGCACAACGATGTAATCCGCAAACTTCATTTTATTATTTTGAGGAAGACGGTTTTTTTCCAATAAGCTGAAACGGGGAACTTTTCTTAACCTTTAACAAGGCAAATTTGCTTTGTTCAACGGCTGTATCTATTTTAGGATTTATTTGTCCTGCTTAAATTTTAACAATTTATAACATTTAATGAGCGACGATAGGAATGTGGGACACATTTCTTAAATTTACACATTGTACGTGTAGTAATTTAAGTAGGTTGCTAAAAATGTGCATTTGAATCTATTTCATATCTCAATTCATATTTCGAATATTCATATTGTATCAATTGAGGGCGTCTTGGTCTAGTGTTTACTGTTCTCGTCTTTCAATCTGAAGGACATGGGTTCGAATCACAGCCATGGCGTGTTTTCCTTCAGCAAGAAATTTACCCACATTGTGCTGCACTCAACCCAGGTGAGGTGGATGGGTACCCGGCAGGATTATTTCCTTGGATGCACTGAGTGCTGAGAGGCAGCTCGAGCTAAAGCCTGGGTAATAATAATACTAGTAATCATACACCTCGGAATAGATTATTTCTAAATAGATGGCGCCTGTATAAATGCCTATTAGTACTATTATTATTTAGAGCTGTGTCAATGTTTTCCGGGGATAGATTAGCATACATGTGTTTCCATTTCGAAATATGTCTTTCGTTTTAATTTGAAAGTGATTGTAAATCGCTCTCTTTGCTGCAATAAATGTAAATAACGTATGTACATTGCATGAAAGTACTCATCTCGACGAATCAGGTCAATTTGTTACAAAAGGAATAAATGTACTAATTTTATTTGTGAATAAAAAATGATTACAGATCTTTATCAATCTTTGTTTCTTAATTTGTGTTTCTTTAAATTATTGAAGGTAAATGAGTGAGGTTTTTTTTTATTTACACAATGCGATGGGAAGAATTTCGCGTGAAACTAGGCGTGTACCATAAAGACGTATACGATCGGTATTTATATCCAGTTTGAGATATTCAAACATGATTGATACCTATTTCAAAATTTGCCATCAATGTATTGATCGATTGTCTTTTCCGTGTTCCGTGGCCGATTTTCAGCCGTGCAGCACTATTTCAAACAAAAACTCACCTTCAGCAGAAGGCGCCACAGAAAAGTACTAAATGAGTAAAATTCAAATGTTTAGCAATTCAAAGGTCTTTGAGTTATAATCTGATGGCGACGCGATCAAAGTCTGATGTTGATCTAGCGTATGGTCTGATGTCAGTTCGGTATGTAGTCTAATGTCAATGTGTTTTAATCGTGTAATGACGATTTTGTATCTGTTAGCTGAATAGTATTGTGACGAATTTGTTTATGTATGTTGTATACATGAAGGCTGATGACAGTTTGTGGGGGCTGATGACGGTTTGGTATCAGTTTGGTGTATAGTTTGATGACGGTGTCTGATGACGGTTTGGTATCAGTTTGCTGTATAGTTTGATGACGGTTTGGTATCAGTTTGCTGTATAGTTTGATGACGGTGTCTGATGACGGTTTGGTATCAGTTTGGTGTATAGTTTGATGACGATTTGGTGTCTGATGCATATTCTGATTTGCATGTTGTATACATGTAGTATGATTATAGAGTCAGTTTGGTGTGTAGTTTAATGATGGTTTTGTGTCGGTCTAGTGTAGCCTATACTCTGATGACTGGTGTCCGTCGTTGTATAGACGACGGTTTGGTGTCCGTCGGTGTAAAGTCTGGTGTCTGGTTTATATCTGATGAAGTTCTGATGTGTCCTGTCAGTCTCATGTCAAGCATGATGTTAATGGTGTAGTGTATGTCTGATGTTAGTATTTAGTACAACTGATGTCGGTCTTGTGTATGAGGAATACATTTTCCGCTTTGATATATAGTCCGAGGTCAATGTGTTTAGGTTGGTTTCTGATGTACATTTCGATATCAACCAAGGGTACAGTTATAAGTCTCATGTACAGTCTGTTGTCGGTCTGATGTATATTGAAATTGATTTCAATTGAAAATCACATTTATTTCCTGCAAACAGATACAAAACAGTATTTGATATAGTAACCAATACAGTATATATTTCGACACAATTTTGAAGGAGGCGAAAACCCGGAAAGCAGAGCTTGAGTTGGGGTCGCCAGTTACAAAGAAATAACAAGTTACGTACTGTAATGTCATCATATGTAATGTAATAAATAAGAAAGTTAAGAGTAGAAAAGAAACATACAGTAGATGGAGAAGAGGGCGAAGAAATGTAGGCATTAGAAGATAAGTTCATTTGAATAACAGAGTAAACTGGTCACAATTACGTAACATTGGTACATGTATAAAGAGCTTGACTGGCATTTGTCTAGCATAGTAACAGGTAAGACATATGCATTAATTAATTTTAGGATAATTTCATCTGAGTCAGAGTTGTTAACGGTCTATGTCGGTCTATTGTCTTGTCTGATATTAACTGCTTAATAATAATAATAATAATAGTGTATATTTGTAAGCTATAGAGCGCACACACCGTCAGTAGACACTCATGGCGCTAGCCGAGCAACAGTTCTCTTTTACAATGTAAAAATTATATTTTATAGAAATTTATATAAATACTACACAAGAACCATGAACAAGTACATTGTAAGAATAATAATAATAATAATTTCACATCTGGTTCATTCACCCCAACCCATCCATCAGCCAATCATCATGCGGAACCCAGTGCCCTCTAGCTGCCCCGTTCACTGACAATTTAAGGGGTAAACCCAGTCAGTACATAACTCACAAGAGCTCTAGCAATCTGAGGACCGGGTCTCACATGAACAGCCAGCGAACGGGAAGGGATGAATCATCTTTCTTTTAATCATAAATGGAATACAACAAAATACAATATACATATAAAATCAATTATAATTAAATTCTGTCGATGAATATTAGGATGATAGTATGATGTCGATAAAGTCCGATTCTAAGAACTTGAATCTTCCGCCCTTGTTCCCTTCCAAACGCTCCTATTAAAAGAAAACAAAACTTTAAGAATGAATAAAAAAAAATGAATGAGGTAAGAATGAAGAAAAAGTATATTCTTTTATGGACAGAATGGGTCCGTCTCTAATATAAAAAAATCCAGTCCAAGTCTGTCAGTAGCCCTGTACAGAGGAATTTGGTTCCAATTCGGAAGAAAAGAGAAAGCTGTACTTTGAGATTGCTAATATTGAATCTTAAATCGTAAATTTACAGAAGACAATAGTGACAGTATATATGGCATCTGTTTACATAAGAATCTTGGTCCGTGTCGCTTGATAAATATACCTTTTATAGATCTATTGAAAAAATCTAGGTTATAAAAATTTGTATTGTATTATTCTGCATTAACATGGTGTCCTAAAAGAGGAACGAAATTATTACTCACACATTTGACAAGAAGGACTAAAGGACGAAAAATACCCCCCAAAAAAAAGAAGAATTAAGAAGAAGAAGAAGGGGAGGAGAAGATCAGAAGAAGAAGGAGGAGGAGAAGCAGAAGGAGAAGAAGAAGAAGAAGAAGAGGAAGAAGAAGCACGAGAAGGAGAAGAAGAAAAGACGGAGAGTGATGGATAGGAGGAGGAGAAGAAGAAGATGGTAAAAAGGAAGAAGAAGAACACGGAGGATCAAGAGAGGAAGGAGATGGAGATAAAGGGGAAAAAAGAAAAGCAGGAGAAAGCGGAGACCAATTTAAAGAGGGCAACCAACTGAAGAGGACGGAAGACATTGAAGGGAATCGATTTAAACATTTTTTTTGGAACACACTATAGTGTATGTGTAAAAAGTTATATACGCGTAGTCATAGCAAGAATCGGAGCAGCGTTGACCATGTTTTTATTTAGCGGACACCTTTCCTGTTCAACAGTCTCAACAGGGTATATCGAGTGTCTATCACGCACTTGGACACCTGGAGGCAAACATACCATGGTTTGCATTATGATAAATTCAACATTATATATATTTATAATTGAATGAATATGAAGATTTTAACGTTGTTACCAGCTGTACTTTAACGGAACTGTTTCGGTGTTAGGGGTGAGTATGATATACAATTATATTGTTAAAAAATAATAAAAGGCCTATACTAGTTTAGACTACTATAATGATTTTATTCGATCACACATTTTGCATCAGGTATAAGACTGTAATATGATCTCAGAGTAATTTGCTTTAATACTACTACTACTACTACTACTACTACTACTACTACTACTACTACTACTACTACTACTACTACTACTACTACTACTACTACTACTACTACTACTACTACTACTACTACTACTACTACTACTACTACTACTACTACTACTACTACTCCTACTACTACTACTACTACTACAAGTACTACTACTACTACTACCACTACTACCACCACTACTACTACTACTACTACTACTACTACTACTACTACTACTACTACTACTACTACTACTACTACTACTACTACTACACCACTACACTACTACTACACTACTACTACTACTACTACTACTACTACCACCACTACTACCACTACTACTACTACTACTACTACTACTACTACTACTACTACTACTTACTACTACTACTACTACTACTACTACTACTACTACTACTACTACTACTACTACTACTACTACTACTACTACTACTACTACTACTACTACTACTACTACTACTACTACTACTTCTACTACTACTAGTACTACTACTACCACTACTACTACTACTACTACTACTACCACTACTACTACTACTACTACTACTACTACCACCACTACTTCTACTACTACTACTACTACTACTACTACTACTACTACTACTACTACTACTACTACTACTACTACTACTACTACTACTACCAATACTACTACTACTACCACCACTACTACTACTACCACTACTACTACACCACTACTACTACTACTACTACTACTACTACTACTACTACTACTACTACTACTACTACTTACTACTACTACTACTACTACTACTACTACTACTACTACTACTACTACTACTACTACTACTACTTCTACTACTACTACTATACTACTACCACTACTAATACTCCTACTAGTACCACTGCTATACTATTATTACGACAACAACAACAACCACTACTACTGCTACTCCTACTACTGCTTCTACTTCTGCTGCTAATCTACTACTACTACTACTACTACTAATAATAATAATAATACCACTTCTACTACTTCTGTTACTGCTGATGTTGCTGCTACTATACTACAAGTAATTATACAATGAGTACTACTACTATAATGACAATAATGGTAATAGTGATCAGAATTATAGTAATAATGTAAATGATAATAATATCAATTTATTGTAATGCTAATATTATTGATCACAATGACCATGTGACAACCAAAATAATGAAAATGAAATAGTGACAATAAATATATAATACGTGTATCAATTTGTTTTCCCATCTACCCTGTTAAGTATACTTCCCATAGTTTAAATCATATACACTCTGTAATGTAATGAGTATTTAAAGGGGAAGTTCACCCTGACAAAAAGTTTATTGTAAAAATAGCAGAAAAAATAATAAAAGATATTGCCGAAGGTTTGAGAAAAATTCATCAAATAATAAAAATTATTAGAATTTAAATTATTTTATTTGTGACGTCACATGCGAGCAGCATTCCTACATAGCGAATGGTAAAAATTCAATGAAATGTCATTTTCTCAGAAAATTGAAAATGGTTTTCGCTGTACCTTTTGTATATCAATATACAAATCATTTCACACCCGATCATGAATAGAAAACAAAATTAAGTCATCAGGAACCATACAAAATTTGAAATTCATGCATTTTATATTACATAACACATGGGGCAGCTGCTCGTTTATGACGTCACAAATCCAAAACTTTGAACTCTAATAACTTTTTTACTCTTCAACGGATTTTCCTCAAAACTTCACCAATATTTTTTACTATTTTTTCTGCTATTTTTACACAACAAAGTTTTCTTCAGGGTGAACTTCCCCTTTAACTAACTGTACTCTTCCAGGGTCAATATGAGCCGAGCAGCAGCCAGATACAATGTCACCGGAAGTAATAGGAAGGTCAGTTTACCTGTTTTAAAGTCAACCTCATTTTCAGCATTTTATAGGCATATATATATATGTGTGTGTGTGTATAAAATTATATTAAACATTGATGGGGTTTAACATGATAATGTCCATTTCTAATATTGAAGCTGATTGATTTGGAGCGTTTTATGAAAGGACATGTCCGATATTTTATCCAACACAGACTGATTTATCCGACAGTTTCCATAGTAACAGTGCTTCTCAGCCAATCATAATCAAGGAAAGATGTCAGGTGTACTGTTGATGAAAATGTCACTCAGCTCCGATCTAGATTATTGACCATTCCACAAAATTACCATTTTTCTCGTTTGACGTCTAATATTCAGGTAGAAGAAAACAGTCCAAATATGGAAGAAATAGAATTAAGATACAACGAAAGAGAAGTCACGGGTGCTGGTGATTCAGGTATAACAGAGGCAGGAGACACGACAGAAGATGAGGAGGACGAAGACTTACAAGCAATCATCTGGAAGGTATTTAACCTTTTGTTAATTATTTACTCCTTATATGAATCATGGACCTATGAAGCTGGACATTCATCGGTTAGTTAATGAATTCACTAACATCTGACTGTTATTGTCATGCGAATAACATTCTCTTCATATTTTATCTCCTGTGACACCATCATGGTGGCCGTCAATTAAACCATGAGTTACAGAAGCCTTCGGTGATTCGGACATTTAACATTAGACAAATTGTATGCGCAGAAGGTAATAAATTACCTAAATTCTCTGAAATTAATGTGCAGTTCTGGTTTACAAATAAATATCTTAGTTCCACAGTTTTTATTTGGGAAAATGTGTGAATATTTCGAGATAGAGGCTGAAAAAAAATGAAATTGATTGATTGTAATTTTTAATCATTTTTTAATCATGGGGAAAATGTGTGAATATTTCGAGATAGAGGCTGAAAAAAAAATGAAATTGACTGATTGTAATTTTTAATCATATATTAAAGATTTCCTCATGACATTCCAGAGAAACATGGTGGGATTCTTGTAGGGGTCGTCCCCCTCTCGTTGTTAGTAAGGTCATTATGGGTGTGCAGAAGCGTGCAAATTGATAATAATATATTTGATATCACAACAATCGTCTACTTCTCAATTTGCTGTTCCAAAACTGAACCATCTTAATTGAAAGGTATAATCTGTTACAGGACATCAGCCAACAAACGCCAAGAAGAAGTAAAAGATTCCTTTGTACAGATCAGATTCGCCTCGGTAGCCGCGATTGTCAAAACACCTGTATGTTTCTCATTAATATGCACATAATCAGGGTACGGCGACTATGATTGCATCAAAAGAATGCTCGCGTTAATCGTCCATTTCTTATTAGTCCAGGATAGGCCCCATAGAAACTTGACCAAACCTTGTTTTTTTATATATACAATATTTTTTGATGGTTTCTTGTCAATTCGAGGGTGCTGATCACGAATCTGGATGATGCCACTCGTGTAACCTTGAGCATTTTCCGCAAATTGACAAAATCCAATATGGCCGCCAAAATATGCAAATTACCCATAAAAATCCTAAAATTGTCCGCACATTGGCTATGAAATGCATGGAAGCGTGTGGCAGGAGTAAAATACACTCTGAAAAAATAATTTTTGACAAAATATTTATTTTCCTGATATTCAAAATGGCCGCCATAGTCCATTGTATACTCTATTATGTACAATATGAATAGGGAAAACTATTTTTTTTACAAAAATGAGCACTAAACCGCAAAAAATCGCGATATATGAACGGAGTAATATTATGCAAATAATCATTACTAACGAGGTATATCATTTATTATGTCATAAATGGGAACATTTCTGCATTTTGATGTCTAAAATGGCCGCCACTGGCCCAAACAGTATTGCGTACAATGGCAATGGGGGCCAAAAAATTCACAAGAGTGATCACTAAAATGCATATTATTAAGATTAAACGAGTGGAATACTGACTAAAAACATAACGAAGTATAGTATTAATATGCCATGTATGTGATGAATGTTGTATTTAGATATTCAAAATGGCTGCCAAAGGCCCTAAAAGCATTATCAACAATGAGAAAGTGGGGCAAAGAAATCACAAGAGTGATCACTAAAATGCATTTTATATGTGATAAATTCATGGGATACTGTTTAAAAACGTATTTTCTAACGAAATACATCATTCAGGTTAAAAGTTTGTGTTAAATACTGTATGTTTACCTTCAAAATGGCCGCCAGAGACATTAACAGTGTTATGCACAATTGCAAGTGGGAAACCAATATTCACAGGAGTGAGCACCATAAATGCAGGTATTAGTGATCTATGAGTAAAATATTGTCTGAAAGCATAATTTCTATTAAGAGATATCATTTATTATGCCAGATAGGTGATAGATACTTTTATTGGAAAGTCAAAATGGCCGCTACAGGCCCTACGATATTATGCACAATGTGAATGGGAACAAATTATTTCAGCATAATTTGGCTTTGCTTGGCCAAATGGGGATGTATGAGTGAAATATCGTCTGAAAACATGATTTATAACAAAATGTATGATATCTTTAATATGTAATTTATGTGATAAATGCTGTATTTTGACATTCAAAATGGCCGCCATAATCCCTATATTTATCATGTACAATGCGAATGGAGAAACTAATTTTCACAAGAGTGAGAATCATGAAATGCATATGACTGTGAAATACGAGTAAAAATATTGTCTTAAACATGATTTCTAACTAAATACATCACATATTGGTTGTGGAGGTTATGAATGCTGTACTTTGAAATCCAAAATGGCTGCCATAGGTCCTAAAAGTATTATGTACATTGTAACATTAGAAATATAATTTTGACAGAATATGGCTTTGTTTGACTCTAAATATTGCCTATAATTGTGAATTCTGATGCAAGGGTGAAATATTGCCTAACACCATGGTTTCTAATGAGATATATCATAATGTTTTAGGTGATAAACACTGCATTTTTAAATTGAAAATGGCCAACATAAGTCCTTATCGTATAATATACAAGTTGAGTGCAGACAAATAATGTTCACAAAAAGGGCATATGGCAGCCATTTTGTATGTTGAAATACAGTATTTATCACATAAATTACATAAGAGATGATATATTTTGTCATAAATCATGTTTTCAGACGATATGTCACTCATACATCACCATTTGGCCAAGCAAAGCCAAATTCTGATGAAATAATTTGTTCCCATTCACATTGTGCATAATATCTTAAGGGACTGTAGCTGCCATTTTGATTTTCCAATAACAGTATTTAATACCTAACTGGCAGAATAAATGATATCTCTGAATAGAAATCATGCATTCAGACAAGATTTTACTCATAGATCACTAATACTTGCATTTATGGTGCTAATATTGGTTTCCCACTTTGCATTGTGCATAATACTGTTAATGTCTCTGGCGGCCATTTTGAAAGTAAAAATACAGTATTTAAAGGGGAAGTTCACCCTGAAGAAAACTTTGATGTAAAAATAGCAGAAAAAATATTTAAAAATATTGGTGAAGGTTTGAGGAAATCCGTCAAAGAGTAAAAAAGTTATTAGAGTTCAAAGTTTTGGATTTGTGACGTCATAAACGAGCAGCTGCCCCATGTGTTATGTAATATAAAATGCATGAATTTCAAATTTTGCATGGTTCCTGATGACTTAATTTTGTTTTCTTTTCATGATCGGGTGTGAAATGATTTGTCTATTGATTATATAAGGTACAGTGAAAAAACCATTTCTAATTTTCTGAGAAAATGAAATTTCATTTGATTTTTTACCATTCGTTATGTAGGAATGCTGCTCGCATATGACGTCACAAATCAAATAATTGAAATTCTAATAACTTTTTAGTTATTTGATGAATTTTTCTCAAACCTTCAGCAATATTTTTTATTATTTTTTCTGCTATTTTTACAATAAACTTTTTGTCAGGGTGAACTTCCCCTTTAACACAAACTTTAAACCTGAATAATATATTTCGTTAGAAAGTATGTGTTTTAAACAGTATCCCATTAATGTATCACATATATATGCATTTTAATGATCACTCTTGTGATTTTTTTGCCCCTCTTTCTCATTGTGCATAATGCTTTTTAGGGCCTTTGGCAGCCATTTTGAATATCTAAATACAACATTCATCACATACATGGCATATTAATACTATATTTCGTTAACAATAATGTTTTTAGTCAGTATTCCACTCGTTTAATCTTAATAATATGCATTTTAGTGCTCACTTTTGTGAAAGCTAGTTTTCCCTATTTATATTGTACATAATATAGTATACAATGGACTATGGCGGCCATTTTAAATATGAGGAAAATAAATATTTTGTCGAAAATTGTTTTTTCAGGGAGTATCTCACTCCTGCCACACAATTTCATGCATTTCGTAGCTAATGTGCGGACAATTTTAGGATTTTTATGGGTAATTTGCATATTTTGGCGGCCATATTGGATTTTGCCAATTTGCGGAAAATGCTCAAGGTTACACGAGTGGCATCATTCAGATTCGTAATCAGCACCCTCGAATTGACAAGAAACCATAAAAAAATATTGTATATATAAAAAACAAGGTTACGCCTCTTCTATCCTGGACTATATAGACCCATTTCACGGCCGGTTTATGTATTTGGCCCTCTTTCGGCGACGCCATTGCTGCGGTGGGTAAGTGCGCTGACCGCGATTGGCTCTGTGTACAAATTCAATGAAAGATTACAGATAAGCTCTGATATTGTGTCATTAACTTCATCATAAATCAATAAAATAAAGCATGGACACCTGGGTAGACGATGTAAGACAGTGGCCATATCTGACCGATGAAGGTATGATGAATAATTTTGCACTTTGGCTACTTTTTCCCTTAGTTTTGTCAGTAAAAGTGAGTTGATGATGACCAAGAATCGCTGTTGGTTTTCATCAGGGAGCTCACTTCTTGTTGCTAGTAAATTGTGTTAGAGTAGCGGGAGAGTGAACGTCACATAGAGTGAGAGAGAGGATGAGAGAGAGGACGACAGAGGGGAAAGGGGGGAGAGGGTATGTGTGAGAGGAGGGGGATAGTGAGAGGGAATAGTGAGAAGGGGGGGGGGGTAGTGAGAGAGAGAGAGGGGGGGGGGGGGGCTAGCGAGAGAGTGTGTGAGAGAGGGAGAGAGAGGGATAGTGTAATACAGAGAAGGGGATAGTGAGAGGGAGAGAGAGAGAGGGATAGTGTGAGATAGAGAGAGAGAGAGGGAGGGACTGATATTTCCATCTAAGCATGATCAAATAAATCCCCTCCCTCCCCCCCCACAAAAAAACACCACCACCAATTTTATGCAGGCCTATAAGTATCCAAAAGGAGGGGGCAAGGCAAGATAATAAAACAGAGAGAAAGGAGGAAGGGGAAGAGAGGGCCAGGGCCCTGTTTCATAAAAAGTTGTTATGATAGCAACTCCTGCTGGAATGTTAACTACCATGGTAACAGTGAGAATGCCCATTTCATAAAAAAAGTTATGATAGCAACTCTTGCTGGAATGGCAACTTTTATTATAAAAGCGAATCAGGAAGCAGAATTCTCACTTTTGCCATGGTAGTTACCATTCCAGCAGGAGTTGCTATCATAGCAACTCTTTATGAAACAGGGCCTTCATCACGGCCTGGAAACCTATGCAGGGAGTACGGCTTCACACAAACAGGCTTCATGAGTCCAAGGCGAGTGAATTTCACATTCACTTTGCTTCCAATCCTGAAGCGTTCTCCAATCGTTGTGGCAATTGAACACAACACAGCTGCGACCTGAACTTCTCCGATTAATGCTCATTGTGAATCTTACAAGAAATCTGCTCAATTGGTCCAAAATAAAAAATAAAATCGAACAAATGTACCAAATACCCTATTGACTTGTGTACTATAAAAGTTGATTCGCCCACCGAAGCATGGCGACCAGTCTGCTGCCTCTCACGTTGTGAAATTGGTCTATAGGTCCATGTATGAATCCAATCAGTGTATATAGTTAGGTTTTGGTATCTGTCTCAATGCGATGTGTATTTTTTGTACTGAATTCCCTGCAATACTTTTACGCTCTATTACTTTAGTTGTCCTCTTAAAGTTGTATGCGGGAACCAAAATTTTGCGCAATACGACAGTTAACAATCATTGTATATTCATTTTATTATTTTTTACCTACGACAGTCTTTTGCTCCTTGCGAACAACTTATTTCAATGATTATGATAGTAGCCTAATTCAATCATTTTTGTAAAATATTTCGTATAAATTCTTGCCAAAGTATTGAATTATATAATCTTTTCTTATAAGTGACAGGTTATATTATGTCACTTTTGTTATTTTGTTTGATTTACTATTATGTTATGCTTCTTTCATATGTGTTTACTTTTCATTTATATGGAAGAATAGTATTTTCATGTCGACAAAACTGAATATGGGCTATCCATCCATTTTGCACTTTTATACGGAAAATAAATACTATATACTGTACCATAAAATTGTTTTACAATCACGATCATAAGTATTGCAATCATGCTGAAGTATGTCTATCCATGTTTAATCCATGCAGTAAACGACTCCACCGGCAGGGCTGCACACACAAAAAACTTGCTTAATGTTGGCCTATTACCACCAGATTAGCAACTTCTACAGATTCGTTAACAATCAATGGTCTTCACTTTTTTTTGAATTCAGAAAATCTTCCAGAGGACAGGAATTCTTAGCGCATTCTTCAAGAGGAACAGAAAGACTCTGAAGGATATCTTCCTCGTTTTACTTATATGCCTGTATTCCGCCTACCTCATTGCTGCGTGCATCATCGACTTCGAAGCGGCCTCATCCTCGTCATCATCACGAGTATAACCGTGGTCGTATACAGCTATGTCCTGATCAGGGATACTAAAGGGGAGGTCATTGATGACCGCTGCATTAAACCGATGTGGAGAGCGATTGAACGGAAATGGACCTACTTAAAATGGTATGCAACCATGGGCGGAAATCCAGGGCGGGGGGGGGGGGGGGGACAGGGGGGAAATGTCCCCATACAAAAAATAGTAGGGGGACACAATGTTCCCCTACTATTTTTGTCTTTTATGATTGAGAAAAATACAATCGAAATAATATATATATTTTAGACTACATGACCTTAAATTTTGGGTGAAAACTTTCTCTCTTTTTTTTTTTTGGGGGGGGGGTTAATATTGTGACCTTACATGTGGGAAATAACCCCTCCCCCTTTTTTTGCTTTTCAAAGTTTCCAGCCCCTGGCCCCCCTACCTTTGCGGACAGATTCCTTCCATGTATGCAACTGTATACCAGTGATGTAAACTTAAAGGTGCACGATCCCCGGATTCAGAGGCCTGCCAGTGGGGCTGTTTGACATTGCGTAAGCACTGCGGATTTCGCCAGCTGCCGTCGCAGTCGCAGAATTACGTCAATGATCTTCAGATGGCGGCGAGTACAAAACCATCCAACAGCGCCGGGGATCGTGCGCTCCATTTTGATAATAATAATAATAATAATAATAATATAGGGTATTTATATTGTGCACATATCCACCTTGTTAGGTGCTCAAGGCGCTCCTATATTACCCGGCTAAGCTAGGCGTTCATAGCGCACACATCTTTTTAAGGAATAACTTCCTACCGGTACCCATTTACTCACCTGGGTTGAGTGCAGCACATTGTGGATAAGTTTCTTGCTGAAGGAAATTACGCCATGGCTCGCATTCGAACCCACGACCTCTGTTTCAAAGTCCAAAGACTAATCCACTGGGCCACAACGCTCAACATTTCAAACAGCTTATTATGTTATATTTCAACAACGAATCGTATACTCACCATTACGAATCATAATCTTCAGATCTCAAGAATGTTGGAGACTTCCGAGGAATAACATAATAAAATATATTGGTATTGGTATTGGTATTTATTTTCCATATCACAATGTTAAAAAAAAACAATACAATGTAAATGTATGTACATAATAAAAATCGAAAGTGAGATGGCTGGATTAACCCACTCAGCTTTGTTAATGTAACAAAGCTGTTCTTCCTTGGGGTCCAGAAAATATGTAACAACAGTTACTGTACATAACATATGATATAACAACAGTTACTGTACATGACATAAAATAGAATTAAACATAATAATTTAACTAAACAATAATGAAAAACAGTAAAAAGAATACAAGAGAATACATCTATACCCTATAACGCGACCCCCCCCCCCCACCACCCCCACTTGTCGCTAGTATTTCTTTTAAAGGTCAGGGCAAGACTGAATTAACTTATTTAAATTTTTATAAAAAGTAAATAGGCTATTTGACAATTTTATTGTAGATGGTAGGTTATTATATTCTTGTGATCCTCTATATAAGAACGTTCTTCGACAGCATTCACTCTTGGGTTTGGGATTTTAATATTTCCTTGCGATCGGAGAGAATACGAATGATTACAATATGAAAAGACTCTGCTAAATAAGGTGGGGCTGAGTTATGAAGGGATTTGTATACCATTATGTTTAAATGTGATTTACGCCTTGATTTGAGAGACTGCCATCCTAGTTTTATATGAATATCATTGTTTGAAACGTGATTAAACGGATTTATTTTTAAAATGAGACGTCCGGCCCTATTTTGTAATTTTTGCAAACGTTCAGTGTGTTTTTTGCTTGCCGAATCATAAACAATATCTGCATAATCAAAAAGTGGAAGGATAATAGAATTGTAAACCATCTTCAGATTGGATTCTGATATAAATGTCTAAGACGGGCCAGAAAGCTGACTACCTTACTAATTTTAGTGCACATTTCGTCAATGTGTATATTCCATTTTAACTTTGGATCAAGGTACATTCCCAGATATTTAACAGTATTTCGTTGATCAATACGTTTACCAGATATAGTTACATTTAAAATATCACATTTAGATAGCATTTTCCCAGTTCCAAATAACATGCAAATGGTTTTATTAACATTAAGCACGTTAAGACTTAGTTTATTACAACATAACCAGTTATGAATTTTACGGAGATCAAAATTTATATTTTTTTCAATAATATCAACATTTCTATGAGAAAAATACAACACTGTATCATCTGCATATAAATGCAATTTGCAGTTTTTTACTTGTGTTATGAGATCATTTATGTAAATTGTAAATAAAATTGGTCCAAGTATGGAGCCCTGAGGAATTCCAGTTTATATATGTTTATATTATGATATATTGTCTCTATTAAAGTACATTCCTTATTGTAACAAGTAACTTTCGAACCAGCGTAAGGCGTCCGTCGAAACACCAATTCTTGAGAGTTTTCTAATAAGTATTGTAGTATCTACGGTGTCAAAAGCTTTTTTCAGGTCGATGAACACAGCACCAGTATAAAAGCCATTATCCATTTCTTTCAACCATTCATCGGTAACTTTCAATAAAGACGTTACAGTCGAATGCTTTTCTCTGAAGCCCGACTGTTGGGGACAAAGTATATTGTATTCTTTCATGTAAGATTTCAATTGATAGTTTCTCAAGAATTTTCGAAACAGTTGGTAAAATTGATATCGGTCTAAAATTAGAAGGGTAATCTTTGTTACAAGATTTAAATAATGGAATTACTTTAGCAATTTTAAACTGATTAGGAAAAACACAATCTAGTAGTGACTTATTAAAAAGATAAGTTAAAGAAGGAACTATAACAGCAGAAGATAATTTTAAAAACTGTGCTGTGATTCCATCAATTCCATAAGAAGGTTTATTTTTCAAGAGATTTATTTCTTTCAAAACAGCTGCCTCTGATAATACTCTAAAATTGAAAGAAGATACGGCTTGATATTCTTGATTAGATATGGATTCATTTGTAATAGGAATTGTGGATGCTAAATAATTTCCAACGTTTGCAAAATACTCGTTAAATTTTTCACTTTTTTCGAACAAAGTTTCACTATCTCTTTGAAATGTATATTTTTATTACTATTGGTGCGAGGTAATAAAGATGTCAATACTTTCCAGGTGTTACCAGAGTTTTCTTTTATTTTCAATATCTTTTCGGAATAATATTTTTTCTTTCTTTTCCTTATCTCAAAAGTAACATTATTTCTCAGTTTTCTGTATTCTTTCATCATTGTTTCATCCTTATTTTTCCAAGCTTTTCGCTTTAATTTATCTCTTTTTCTTATCAATTCAAAAATATATGAATTCATCCATGGAGACTTCTTATTACTAATTTTCTTGCTCTTGATAGGCATATGCTGGTTAACAACATTCATAAGTAAAGCCTCCATTTACTGACTGCTTCACTGATACACGTACAATCAAGAATTTCATGCCAAGGTTGATTACTTAAATCATCTAAATAAGATTCTAAATCAAAACCAGAAAATTTTCTATAATTAATAACTCGAGAAGAATTTTCAGTCTTTGACTTCCATATTAAATAACTTAAAGAGTGATCACTCATTCCAACATGCAAAACACCATGTGATTTTATTTTCTCAATTGAGTTAGTTAACATATGGTCAATGAGTGTCATTGTTTTTGCTGTAATCCTGGTATAATCTGTTGTATTAATTTGCTGTAATGAAAATAAGTTATGTATATCACTTAATTGTTACCAACGGGCCGTTTCATAAAGCTGTTCGTAGGTTAAGAGTAAACTTATTTAAGAACGGCGGGTTATCCTTTCTTGAGGTAAATGATATTCGCTTTACTAAGCCAACAGGTGGGTGTTTCTTAAAGCTTCTCGTAAGTTAAGAGCTACTTTTTTACGACTGGTGAACCTTTCTTACGCGCTTAATAATAATAAATGGACGTTAAATGGTGAATATCATTTACCACAAGAAAGGATAACCCGCCGTTCTTAAATTAGTATACTCTTAACCTACGAACAGCTTTATGAAATGGCCCGTTGGTAACAAATGTATAACATATGAGACATACGAAAAGCCTTTACAGTCCATCTGTCTGCAAAACTTTCCATGCAATTGTTGCAATACATAGAACAATACCTTTACCCCTTGACTACTGCCTAAATCCAGGGCGAAAGAAGATTGGAACATCTTTTCTTGATTTGGACGCAACATGCGTTGATAAACAGTGTACATCTAACTTTTTGTATCTTTTATTTCATATTCCACAGGCCCTTGATGGTTGCATCACTTGTAGGATTCGGAGTTGTGTTGTACTTAGTGACAAGAAACAATCCCATCCAACTCATCTCATTCGCAGGGCTGGTCCTTCTAATTCTATTATGTTATTTTACGTCAACAAATCCAAACAAGGTAATAGACATATACATGTAATTCATTTTTGCATTCTGAAGGGAATAGGGTTGCGGAACCGGGGGGCTGGCCCCTTCTCCACCTTTTTTTCCAAAACCGTGTACAAAAACATTTTTTGCATGGTTAGCCCCCCGCAACTTTCAAAACTTGTTGGCCCTGGTTAAATGTTTTATTTCATGAAGGTTCATTGATGTAAAGTGACTTTGCGAGATTTTTAACTACGATACGAGTTGACTCGATTTAATAGAAGGTTGAGTGCATGTGATGCAAATTAAGGAGTATCGATGCCATCAACTTCCCCGAAAATGATTCTAGCATAATAGTGTCACTGTGGTCATGGTTGTAAGATCCACTTTAAAAAAAAGATCTTTTTTGCAGAAGTTTTTCTCTTGATAATTTTTTTCTTTTCTCGAAACGATCTGATCTATCACCAACATGTAGGCATACATCTTCCAAAAAAAAAAAATTGATTTTCACCATAAGAATAAAGTAATCGTGTGTTAAACTTGCATAAACAAAGATGTCTTTCAACTTGGGTAAAATGTGCATCATTGATTGCCAATAGTAAGCAAGCTCTTAGGTGCTTACAGATCTGGGGGCATTTTTGGCGGAGAGTTAAAGGCAACATAATTCGTGGAGAGTTGTGGCCCAGTTGATTAGTCTTAGGACTTTGAAACAAAGGGTTGTGGGTTCGAATCCCAGCCATGGCGTAATTTCCTTCGGCAAGAAATTCATCCACATTGTGCTGCACTCGACCCAGGTGAGGTAAATGGGTACCTGGCAGGAATTTATTCCTTGAAATGCCATCGCGCTGTAAAAGGCTGCGAGGCTAAATCCAGGGTAATAATACCCAATTAAGCGCATAGGGACGCATTTGGCAGTGATATGCGCTATATAAGCATGTTGGTATTATTATTATTATTATTGTCATTATTATTATTATTATAAGAAATAAAATCAAAGTTCGAAACAGGCACTTCTTTTGAGCGACAAGTCACAGTTAGCGTAGAATAACGGTGCTTCTCGGCTAATCAGAATCAAGGAATGTCAGATCTGACAGCTTGTCGGACAAATACGCTTTGATAAAACGCTCCATGTTTGGATCATGTGGATGTTGCATTTGATAGAAAACCCTCCTGCTTTGACCACTGATCATGCTGAAATTGTCTTTAACCCAACTATTCTTTCTTACAGGTATTGTGGAGACCGGTCATATGGGGCTTAGTCCTGCAATTCCTTCTGGGCTTCTTTGTCCTACGTACCTACGTCGGGTTGGTCATCTTTGAGAGGCTTAACACGGTGATCGTACGGCTCTTCAGTTATTCCTCTGCTGGTGCCATCTTCCTCTTCGGCGAAGGGTATCAGGAACACTTCTTCGCTTTCGCCGTACGTTTCTTTCCTTACACCAGATGTGACTGTAACCACCTCAAAACCAAACAAGAAGGCGTCACGCAGGGGATGGGGGGGGGGGGGGTCGGGACTCTGTAAATAGCAAAGTAGTTATTTGGCCTACAAAGGGTAAAACTGAAATTTAACTTTCTGAAAGTATCCTTTTTTTCTTCCTATTGTCAAAACACCGGAGCATTTCAGGAACCTACAAGTGCAGGATCGTAGTGACCTAAATTAATGTAGGGCCTAATTTACATATTTTGGGGTAATTGATCAAACTCTGTTGCAGGAGTGTAGTCGAGGCCGGCCTCAATGTCACATTTTGCCGACCTTGGCCTAGGGTGTAGTCACGTGTACGAAATATAAGGAAGAAGGTTTTCTCTAGCGGCCTCATGAATCAAAAGTATTAGCTTTTAGACAAGTCTTCATGTCTGGTATATGACGTGTATTTCAGAAACTGAGCGACTGACAAGAAAAAAAAAACTAATTTCTCAAACCCAGGTGAATGAGCCATCGCGAGTGAGGTCGCTCGATCTCGACGGCTAGTCTCACTTCTACCACTACTTTAATATTATAGCCAACTCACGAAGCATCGTCAAAAGGCTACGGATTTTCCGGCCTCGACTATTTCCCTGCTCTGTTGAAATAAAATGAGACTATCGTCAACGTTGCTTCCTCTTGCTTATCATCCAACTGTAGGTGTTACCCATAGTGTTCTACTTTAGCGCCCTCATCGGCATACTCTACTACTGGGGGATCATGCAGGTATTGATTCAGAAGATGGCCTGGCTCATGCAGAGGACCATGAAGACTACTGCCATCGAATCCATCAACGCCGCTGGAAACATCTTCTTCGGCCTGGTAAATCAACAGGCAATGGGTTTGAGAGTTGGCTGTTTGTTCGAAGCCGCCAAAATTTTTGGTTCTTGACAATTCGTTTCTATGTCATTACACTGTTCAAATGTGTGTAAATGGTAGGGCGTTGTAGTGTGTTTAAATTCATCTCCTCCTGCTTAGGAATCAATCCAACATTTCCATTTTAAAATAGTTCCTCGTCACTGATGATTCTTTTGTTTAAAACAATCATTACTTTAAGTGTCCCTTTTTCAGAGGCTCGACTTTGTACGCCTATAATTCATCCAGTTGTAATCCTAATGTTATTCACGGTATCGTTGCAAACTCTTACGATCTATAGAATATAATAATCTTGTACACTTTAAATATCATCAGGAATATTATTATCCTGCGCCACGATGATGTCCTCACTGGATTATATTAGTATAATATTGTGATAAAGCCCTTATGACTTAAGCGGAATACTGTCCTTTCCCTCCATGTTACAGAGTGAGTCTTCCGTGATGATCGCGCCTTACCTAGAGGTTATGACCAAATCGGAGCTCCATGCCGTAATGACGGGAGGTTTGGCCACAGTAGCAGGGGCCACGCTCGGTGGATACATCTTCGCTGGGATTGACCCTTCACACCTGATAGCTGCATCGGTGATGTCGGCGCCGGCAGCCCTGGCTATATCCAAGCTGGCATTCCCGGAGACCGAGAAGTCAAAACTCGTTACGGAGAGCGACGTTGAGCTTCCGAAAGGGTACAAACATTTAGGCTATGTTCAGAAATGCATATATCTTTTTTAAAAGAAGATCTATCTTGTACAAAGGGAAAAACTAACTATTACGGAAATCCAGAGGTGTCGATAGGAGTGGGGGGGGGGTGGTCGCCTCGTGAAAAATTGGGAGAGGGGCAATATATCGACTTGTAAAATGGTGTAGAATCCTCGTCATAATCAGTTGGTTGACGGAGGAGTGCCACATTCATGACATAGTCCTGAAACTTTTCCTATTTTCATTGGAGAAAACTAGTTTCATTACTACGTAACAGCACATCAAAATAATGTATAACGGCATCGCGTTATGAAGAGTCCACTAGCAGAGCCATACCTGCTTTAACTAACCTCGGATCTCAGTGAATTATCGCTCTTTCCTTTTGATCACTTTTTCTAGAACTGAGCGCAACGTGGTTGAAGCAGCAGCAAACGGAGCAGCACTGGGTATATCAATCGTCCTCAACATCGCTGCCAATCTTGTGGCATTTCTATCCATCCTAGCCCTCGTCAACGCACTCCTCGGATACTTTGGAGGACTTGTTGGTTATCCGGAGTTAACCTTTGAGGTGAATCAGTCATCTCTAAAACCCTTTTTGCAAGTAGACCTATATATTACTGTATGTATGAATCTATGTACGTTGTCCAAACTGCCATCATCCGTCATTTTAACCAAAATCATGACAGTGTTAGCAGTTCAATTCTTTTTTTTTTTGAGGGGGGGGGGTCATTGTAAAATAGTTGTAACTTGATAGTTAAAACCATGGCTAATCTAGTTTTTGAAATAATCAATCGAACATTCAAAATAGTTGATTGCAGTATTTAAGTTCCCTGGCTTCCGTCTTTGTTCCAGTTGATCTGTTCCTACGTCTTCATGCCCCTGGCCTTCATGATGGGGGTGGAATGGTCGGACTGTCAGGTGGTGGCAGAGTTGATCGGTCTCAAGACGTTCCTGAACGAATTCTATGCTTACGGTGTCATGGGGGAGTACATCAGAAACAGAGCAACGGGAAATGGACCAACTTTGTCTGTGAGTATCAGCGTAATTGTGCCGCAGAACAAACGTTGGCGTTTCAGGACACCTTTCGATGGAGCACGCATTGTATGAACGTGTTTGAATGTATTAACGTGTTTTCTGAAAATAAAAACACATGTGTGTGTGTATGTGGGTGTATATTGGCACCCATACCCGTGGGTGATTGTATGCGTGTGCACGTGCAAGTGTGTGCCTTCGTGGGTGTGTCTTTAATTGACGTTACGAATGTATTAATGGTAGACAAATATCGGAGTGCCTCAGATTTTTCGTTTTATGGGTCACCGAGCTTTTCCATTAGTCAACATACACCAATACTGCTCTTGGTTTGACAAAGATTATTGTTTGAAATCGATATTTTTGGCTTACGCGCTACTCTATCTCTGCAGTACAATGTAATTTCGATTAATTCACGTGACCGCGGTGCTAGATATGTCACTGGTGTGGTTTTACTTATCATGCTGTATCTTTAATGATTGCCCTACAGGTACGTTCAGAAGTTATTGCGACTTACGCCCTCTGCGGCTTCTCAAATATAGGCTCGGTAGGAATGATCTTGGGCATCCTAACCCCACTGGCACCCAACCAGACTAAGATCCTGTCCCCGGTGGCCCTGCGTGCCCTCTTCGCTGGATCCGTTGCTTGTTTCACCACGGCTTGTATTGCAGGTAGATATAAAAAAAGCATATCCATTTCTGTTCAATCATATCCGTCAAAGGTATCCGGTACATCGATTAGTACGAATAACCGTATCCCGAACCGGATAAAATCACATTCACATCGAGTACATAATAATCTGTTCAGGTAATCATTCTTTTTACCGCAAGAATAGTTAATGAATGACGTGAACTGTTTTTTCGAATTGTACAGACCTACATTAAAAGACGTACAATTTCATTTCCATTCTTTTTTGTAAACCTACTTTTACCTGTTCGGTGTGCCGGCACCGGGGCAATTCCTTTCGTGGATTTTCACTTTCCTTGTATGCTAAATCGATACATTTTTAAAAATATAATAATACTCTAATGCACGAAGGCAATTCAATCCATGAGTGGTTTATCTATTATATCTATACATATACAATATATTAATCACCTCAGTCCTAACCCCAAACATAATAATAAGCAGGGCATGAGGGGGGATGGGGTATGGTACATTTGGAAAGAAGGGACGCTGTCATGGCAATTGTCAACTGAAAAAAGACAATGTCCTCTCATTCTATTAGACGATGATCCAGGGGGTGGGGACGGGTAACCACCCCCCTTCCTATAGATCCACCATTGCCTACGTAATAAATAATGCCAGTAGATCATTATTTTGTTAAGAACGATAATTTTTTTCTCTACGATGCATGCCAAAAACAATTTGGTTTTAATATATAGTTTTGTTATGTTATGGAAAATGTATTATACAAATATGAATGCTGAAGAAAACAATAATAAAATCAAATATGTGTTTTGGGCTCTGAATAGTCTACAGAGATTGGCATATCAAAGATAAATCATCATTACATCCTTTTTATTCTCCTTTATATGGGTGACGTCAAATTGTCACAAATCGTCTTCAACCCTACCTGTCTTTCATTGAATAATAGGAATCCTATACGTACCCGAAGACGTCCTGGTAACCAACTCGACTTCGATGCCGGAGATGACCACCGTATATTGAAAGGGGAGAGGGGAATGATGAGCGGTACCGCTGCTGAGGCTGGTGAAACGGTTCTTGCATATTTCCCATCACTTCTGCGTACATGGTTTCTCCTATATATCAGGACCCCGTTTCATGAAAGAATCAGAACAGTTGTAAATCAGTCATCATGTCAACTGGGGGCCGTTTCATAAAGCTGTTCGAGAGTTAAGAGCAACTTTAAGAACGACTGGTGATCCTTTCTTACTCGCTAGACCATCGCCAATGAATATACCATTTACCACAAGAAAGGATCACCAATCGTTCTTAAAATCGCTCTTATCTTACTAACAGCAGCTTTATGAAACACCCACCTGCCATGGTAACAGGGCTCAGCAGCCAATCAAAATCAAGGGTTCCAGTGTAGTTGCCATAATGGAATAGTTAAAACAGTTATTATTCCTTTATGAAATGGGACCCAAGAGTTGCGAGATACCCGCACTCTTCTCACTTGTTGTAATAGCTCTGTTGGGAGCGCTATACTTTAAAACTTACCGTTCAAATGTGTCCAGTTACCAAGCTTGAGAGATATATTAGTTTTTTATTGTCCAACCTAATGGAAATTCATTTTGTTTACATGTAAATATACAAATTACAACACATAAGGAAAATACAATAGTAATCAAGGAGAGACAAATACAAAATATTGGCGTGCTCGTAATACATATTCATTCCAATACATAAGTCGATTAAAGAGTATAATGAGATCATTGTAGAATAAGAACAACAAGTATAACACACTTTCATTACAAATATCATTATCATCATTTTAGAACTGGTATGTATAGAATAAAGTTAGATAGTAGGCCTATTCATAGTGCTCATCATTTCACCACGATTTATCAACTCTATCGCATTGACTGTACTCAGAACAAACTTTTGATGACGACAGCGAAATACAATTAAGTTTAGTTCACAACTTTTTGATCATTGCCTGGATTGTCAATTGTGACAGAAGTGATATTTTTATCAGCGTCGTTCTGATCTATATAGTAGAAAAGCCAACCCAGTCCCATCTGATATTATTCTTGTAGTCTACCTCACATAAAACTTACCGCCCTTTTACCCGGTAAAAAAAATCGTAATTTGAATGATGATTCCAGTGAAAAATAAAGCTAATGACGAATATTTAGCACGTGTGAAATCAAACTAGAACATGATAAGGATCACGAACGCTAATCACAGTCACGATTACAAGAGTAATCATCATTATAATGATGATTCAAGAATCACGTGTGAAAAGGCCGTTCGTGACATGAATAGTCGGAATGTTGTCATCAATCGGATCCTCTGCTTGTTGAAATACATCATTAAGAAAAACAAATCAACCAATGGCTTAGATTTTTTTATGAGAATTTCATTTTAATTTGTCAAAGATCAACATACAAAATCGCTAATTACAGAAATAGAAAAAAAATCACTTGTATATGGGTAATATCGGCAAGAAAGAAACTTATACATGTTATAAAATCATATATTACTCTATACAATAGATTTGAAAAGTAGTTCTGTGTGAAATGATACGTTTATGAATGGAAGTCATTGTTTTTATATTGGTAATGAAGGTATTAATGTGTATTGAAATTTGGGTCAATGATTACTATAATCAAGCAATAAATCGTTCATGGCAGTGTTTTTAAAAAGCATTGTTTAGTGAAGAAATAGTGTATAGATTTTACATATCTGAAATAAACAGGAAATGCAAGGAAAACGTGATGAATTTAGTGTCTGTTATTTTGAATAAAAAATATCACATAAAATATTTTGCCAAGTAATCGCGTCAACAACTTTTAATGATTGGTCAATAATCTAGAGAAAAAAGGAAATGACTCGTTTCTCTCGATCAAATATTTTTCCACTTTGCATCCCCCTTGAATTCTTACACAATAGAATGTAGGTGTTTATTTCAAGGATATGAATGTTGTATACTGCCAACTTTTACACACCTTTAGATTAATTCGTGTTGTATTTTGCGATCCAAAATTTCCCAAAGGCGATTCCATCGATTCTGTCAAATAAAACTCGCCATACACTTGCTTGTTGCATGGAATCACACAGGGTTTCCTCATGCAAGGCATTTTGAGGAACTGATGGTAGGGCAGATAGACTTGAAACGTCTCTTCGTTTGTTTTTTTTTACTTTTGTTTTCATTTTGTATCAAATCTACAACTCTAATGTCATCAATGTCAGAACATCTAAACATTCTTAAAAAATAGTTTGGCAAAAAATGCCCAACTTTTAACCAACCCTAGGCATCATACTGTCCAAAAAACAGTACAAGTGGTTAAAATCTGTCCAAATTGGGTGATAAAAACTAATACTTGGGTAATAAATTTGCTCAATTGGATAATTATTACCCAGAATATATATTTTCTTCTTTACCAACATACATTACCCAACACAGTGGACAGTAACGGCCCAACATTTAAGTGTGAAGAGTAATCAAATTGAGTAAAGTTACCACTGTTTTGTGTATTGACCAATCATATCCAATTATATCAAAGTCTATCAATTACGTCATACTCGTAGATGATACCAAAGCAATGAAGGCATATACACTCCGGCGGTTGCCATTGCAACGGATACCACCAACATCACGGGTTGCGCATAGATCGTCTGCGCACCGAGATTAGTCCAGTGAGTTCTTACCAAGACAGCTGAAACCCCAGCCAATCGTATGCTGACGATGTGTTCATTGAGGGTGTAAATGGCGATAGGACAATATCTGTTGGGTAAAATAATGACAAAAGCATTATATTCAATTAAAGATTTTATTATACAACACACAGATGGAACCGACTCTCCACCGACATGATGGATCACTTATGATCGGTCGATTTCGAGTTGGTTCATATAGGTATGACGGTAGCACAATTAGGGGATAACGATGACTGGTTATGTGTTTGGTCTGCTATAAAAATGAAATCTTCACTCTTATCATTGGATTTTAAATATTTATGATAATAATAAATCATCATCATCATTGTATGTACCGCTTTTTGCAAATGCCACTAAGCGATAAAGAGAAAGGAAATATGACTGAAAAAGACCTAAAAATATTTTGCACTACAAAATGTATCAAATACTAATATTACAAATAAAACTAACCTCCCACACCAGATCATGACAAATACATGTCCGAGTGAAATCTTCTCTTTAACTTGTCCAAACTAATTTGCAGGGAAAAAAAATCCATCAACTTTCTGCCCTAACCCCGTTTTTCATTTTGTCTGTCTCCTTGGCCTGTTTGCTATACACGTCATTTTTTCATTGCTTTTAGCTCGTGTATTCTGTGTGTGTGCATTTGAGTTTTGTCAGACGTTTATCAATCAGATATTATGATTATTTACGTCTGGACCGACATTTAACGTCACCATCCGAAAGACGTGACCAGGGCTCGAACCTCTGCATCAATTTGTAACTTCCCCACATAGCTTGGATTACAGGTGCACACCACAACGCCCAGTTGTGTACTGTTTCGGGCTGTGTACTGTTTCGGGCTGTCGACTTTTAAACCATTTTAATTCAAAACGTCCTCGATTGTCGGTTAATTGGACGACTCGTGTGTGTATTCGGGGTAAACCCTAATGGAGTACAGTCGATGTTACAGTCACATTGGTTAAACAGATCCAGACCGATCAAAGCTATTACGTTATTACCAATGACATATCATCGATCGGTTTGTAGTCGTTGGTGTGACTGTAAAATGACCCACTTCATTTCCAGAGGGAGTCAGCAACACTGCAAAGTATTTACACCCTCTACGTTCGTAGTTTCCCACTTACTGTTACAGTAGTCGACCTTCTTCGGGTCGTGACGATCGCAGACCTTGTTCATGCAGTCACAACTTCCGGTGATCTGGTGTACCCTCATACCCTCTGAGTAACAAAGTTCACCGGTCTGAGACAGCTTCAGGTACTCCTCGACCAGGTCTCGGTTGTACCCCTGCAGGTACACGTTCTCGGCGTAATCGTGCATCTCGTCAATCACCTTGTTGTTGCAGGAGTTGTGGCCGTTCTTGGCGAGTTCAAGTTGGTAGGGGGCACAGACGGCGCGGAGGTGAAATGTTACACCCCTGTCGGGATTCAGACCTATAGAGGTGGGTCAAGAACAGGTGTTAATTGTCAATGTATAGGCCTAGACCAGATTTTCGATGCAACATTGTTCATCATCATCATTATTTTCATCATTTTCATTACCACCATCTTCTTTCTTTCTTTCTTCTTCTTCTTCATCATCACCATCATCATATGCACCATCATATTATCATCATTATCAGCAGCAGCAGCGCCATCATTATCATCCCCCACCAAAAAAAGAAGTAAATTGTGCGCAAGATCTTTTCCTTTTTTTAAATATATTTTGAAATAAAATGCAATCTTGGTTATTTGCCCCCATCGAGACCCTCGCATAGATAATCCATGGATAGGTCCTTGGTTAATCCAATCCATGGATAGGTCCATGGTTGATCCAATCCAATCCAAAGGCGCCTTTTTCCTTTCAGTTACAAAGCGCTGCGCCGATACAAAATTCCATGTTTGGGCTACCATAAACAATAATAAAATACCTCAGGATGATCAACCTAGTTCATGCAATCCATCCAGTATGTTTTGAATAGTTGTGCAATCTTGCAAAGTCTAAGTAGATCCTAAATTGTCCCTGAAAGTTTGAAATAACATTTCACCTACACATGAAAAAACGGTAACTTGCCAATCCGTCTAATGCCAACTCGTCCACTCATCAAATAGTCTACTTTCATTTAGTCTAATGCCATTCCGTCCATGAACATTCCGTCTAACAACCGTTTGGTCCAATAACCATTTAGTCCAATCATCACTTCGTCTACAATCACCGTTTCGTCTATGACCATTTCGTCTCATATTACCAGTTGGTCTAATGTCCATTTCATTGTCATTCATTTTGCACAACTAACACTCAGTCGAATTGGACCAAAGGCTATATGGACTAAATGGCTATTGGACCAACTGGTTATTAGACAAATGGCAATTAGACCATGTGTATTGTAGACGAACTGATGGTAGGCTAAATGATAGTAGACGAGTTGGCAATTGGACGAATTGGCATCAGACCAATTAGAAAAAACAACTTACCCTGTGCGTTGATCGTATGCCACATTGTAGCAATGCTCAGTACTGCTTGGAGGGTGCATTTGATCTATTAAATAAAGACATACATGTACATGTTAGTTTAAAAGAGATATAATTTTTCATTTTTTAGGCATAACAAAAAACTGGGAGTGGTCAAATGCCAAAATCTTACGATGTCAAAAGGCATATTTTGGTCTGTAGGTGATATTGTTCTATTTTTTTTCTGAGAACATAATACTTATAGAAAACTATGCTTGAAGTTACATGCGGTCAGTACTTAGAATTAGATTAGGAAATTAGTGTCTAGGAAATTCAATCGCTTTAAAACTGTAACGTTCACTTTCTATCACTTGGGCTGGAAAGTTCGTTAACATTTCCCCTATGGTATCCCGACCCGTTGATCAATTGATTTTAACTAGGATTTTTAATCAATAAGACTGGGATACAATTAATTTTTGCAAAATCATATGTTTTTATGGTCTTTTAGCTTAATATGTCTCTCGTTTCAAATTCAGATAAGGTTGTGGTTTCGATTATGCTATATTCATTGGCGGCGGAAGCAAACAAAATTAGGGGGGGTCTACCTGAAATTTTGTGATGGACACATGTAAAAAAAATTGACAAGCAAAAAAAGGTCATCAACCTAAATTTTGGGGGACAAGAGACATTTTAAGGGGGTTCACCAGAATTTAGGGGGGACGCAGGAAACAAAATTGACAAGCAAAAGTCAAAACAAAAAAAGTTATCAACTAAAAATCTAGGGGGACCGTCCCCCACCTAAAAGTTTCGGGGGATCTATCCCCCCACCCCCGCTTCCGCCGCCTATGTATATATTGGATTTTATTGCGATAAAACTATCAAAATACGATCACAAGCAGTCAAAGACTAAAATGAGTGACTGTTTACAAGTCATGTTCAAATAGAAACACACAAAAATATAAAGATAAATATTCAAATTCAATGGAGATTCATACAGATGAAAAAGAATTGTATCATAAGTAAATTCCAAAAAATCATTACATAATTACTACAAGGTGTCACCAATGAAGAATAGGGGAGTAAAAGATTAGGAAGAAAGAGGAGAGAGGAGAGGAAAAGGGTGAGAAAAGGGAAAGAAATAGGATAAGACAAAAGAAAAGGGAAAGCAAGAGGTGGAAACTGGAAAGAGAATAAGAGGCAAACTTAAGAATAAAAACTCATTATACAATATTAGACATTTCACAATGGTCACTAAAGTGTAAGTTCAAGTAGTAATTGAAGCAAGCACAAAAAAAGGGAAAGAAGAGATAAGGATACAGATTTTAACCTCGTCATTATCACCATTTTTTTATTGTCATGCAAGAAGTGTAAGTACTATGTTGATTCATATTATTATTAATTCGAATATGTCTCGATGAATCATGTCTGATGACATAGAGTCTCCTGCCGAGTTATTCATTGAATGATCCATGTTGCGAGAGAACCCCGCCTAACCCTCTGCATGAGCCACCAATATGGAGGAAGAAAACAAGGTTTCCCCTATAATATTTTTTTTTCATTTTCTTCGTTACATTTTTAGGGAAACATATCTATAATAATACCAATATCTCACACTTATGAATTTTAAGGTTTTTGGGGAGGATATTTATTTACAATTTTCGTAGTGATAACCTGTTTATGTGCTGACATTGACAAAGGACAAGAACCATTTTCAAACCCTGGATATGTCCTAATTGAATTGATTATCGCCTAATGTCGTTGGACGGAAATTGTTAAACGGGGATATACGTATTGACTTTCGGTAGGTCTACTCATGGACCTAATAGAGTAGAGGAAGGGGTAGTTCAAGAAAATGACAAGCAATAAAAAAAGAAGGGTTATCACCCGCAAAAGGCGACATTTTTTTTCTTGTCGTTCAGAATCTTTGACAAGGAACGAGGGGGGGGGGGTCTATGGCGCACCCCCCCCCCCCCGACCCCATGCTGTGTGACAAAACAACATTATAAATTTCAGATTTTGTCTACTTACCTTCAAATTCATTTCGAAAATTCCAGCTTTTTATACTCCTGGTCGCACTCGAAATAAAGTGAAGATGATCTGACCGATAGTGTACTCCTGTTTATATGTTGTAAAAAGTATTCCCGTTTCACTAAACCATAACGCAATTATAATGAGCTGATATAATTTTCGTAAAAATTTAAATTTGTTGAGAAGTATTGAGTGAGACTCGGTTGAGGATTTTTCTGCCAGGCATGGACAATAGAACTGCTGATTGTATTTCTGAGTCCAGCTTAAATATGAACGATGTTTTTCTCCCTTGGATCAACGATTGATTCTTTTGAACAATCAACGTTTGTTTAATCAATTTGTACAACCATATATATATATTCCGGAAGGGGATTATAACTGGGGCGCCCCTTTTGATGTGAACTGCCAAATTTCTCGCGCGCAGTATCCAACCCATTGTGAATGTGTCCTGTCTGTAATTATCATTATCATTAATTGTTGTCCGTGTCAAGAAAAAATAAACAGTTGTTTCTGACTCATCCCACTAATCACACTGTTATAGGAGAAAATGACCGTTGGGGACACCGAACAATGAACTGAGTCATAAATGAATTTAATTGAGATTTTATTTCTCCAAAAACAATATTATTATATCAAACAAGCAAAGCGCATGGGGTAATGATCTATCGGAAAGAAAGAAGAAAGTTTAAAAATGTTGACGTTTTGGATAATTTAAAAGGAATTATTGAAAATATATAAAAACCATTCACTGGCCACCATTTGTTGAAATTATATAAATAATTCACCCGTGCTGTATATGTTGTTATATTATGTTTAAATTATTAAAATATTTTATATTTTACTCTGAGAATAAGTAAAGTCATTTTTATTTTCACATGGGATGGATATGGAATCCTCTGGAGCTGCAGAAGGTGCTAACTTTGACCTTGTTTTCTTAAAGAGTGTATAGCTCTATGCTCTGACGTAAGTCACAACTATACACAATTAAAAATCTACTATATCGACACATCTCGGCCGAGTGATTGCGCGATCGCAGCGAAAATTTGCACGCGCGTAGAGCAGGATGTAAAGGACTGTACACAGTGCAAAAACTCCGATGTTGGTGTGGACATAATCCGGGCTGGTGTTAAATCAACACCAGTGTAGTAAAATAGAATAAAAATTGTATATACTTTATTAATTATGCAAATTAGCGTATGAAATTAGCCCTAGAATGTGTTGTGTAGGTTTTTGTCTTTAACTCACTTTATGAAGCTAGAAGAATGCTATTTTTTGGTGAGAGTATCACTTTTTACATTTCTTAGAAATATCAACAAAAATGCGAAAATATATTCAATTTCTTATCTATCTTATTGTTTTTTATTTTTATGTATTTCTCTGTTTTTCGAATCTTTGAATTTTATTGTTTTTTTTCGATAAACTCTGTCGGACCCTTTTATAGCATAAAAGCAACAAAAGTAAACATAATCAGAAATGTATCATTTATGGTTAAAAAACACAATCTGCATTGACCTTGTAAACAGAATCACGATTTTTTTAGCAATTTAGGGTCTGACATGCACTTACAGAATGTTGCGTAATTTCGGAACACACCCTTGCGTGTTGAAATAGCGATGTAAATTTAACACCAGAGTATATTATGGCTAGTGGAGTTCTTTACGCACACCGGTTAGCACCACAGTTTAGCTTCGATGTAAACACATTGCACAAGGTGTAAATTCTGTAATCATATACCTTGCATTAATTCTTGGAACATAAATCTGGAATAATATTAATGGAGATCGCATAGACATATTCAAAGGAAAACATGGCGATGTTTTTACTAGGAGGTTGCACCCTACAAGCTCCGCTTTTTTAGCTATAACTTTTGTACGTTAAAACACTATGTTTCATTGCTTATTATGTTCTGTATTATAATGATTATTGTGCGAAGAAAAATATGAATGTTGGAAATGGAAATAAATTAAACTAAATGAAATGTGACATCACTCACTCACTCAGGGTATAGTAATCATATAATGCATATTTTGTTATGTTTCTTACAAATAAAGGAAAATTCGATAAAGCCATATCAATGTACTTTTAAGTCGATTCTTTATCTTCCTTTTTGTTTTCTTTTTTTAAAGTCACTCTACTGTATATTTACTGTATTCATAATTTTCTTTTTAACAGAGTAAACATTTAACAACACAAGGTGACTCAGTTTCCAAAGTAGGCTAATTACCTGCCGATGTTATTCTTCACGTATAATATCTATTTCTATTTTTTACAATTCCTGTCATCATAAACACGAAAATAATAAAACTGAAATCTTATTTTCTTCTTCATTTTTCCTAAATTACACGGTCATGAAAAAGATTGAAAGCAAGTGGGGAGTTAGAGAAACAATAATGCAAGAGAAACAATAATGTTAAAGAAACAATAATGATTTCTATATAATGAGCAACGCTCCCCTACAGTGAATAGCGATGATTAGTGTGTAACTCCCGAGGATGCAAAGGCGGAAAAAGGCATTCAATTTTTCTCATAAAACACCAATTATTTGCAGTTAATGGTTTCCTGTCACAGCCATGAATATGGCTTAAATTAATCCTTTTTCTTCTTTCTTTTATTTTTATAATTTTTTTTCTGTTTTTGCATCGTTTCTGTTTTGTTTCATCCTCCCTCTTTAGTTTTGTATACGTGTATAGGTTTTTTTTTACTTATTTTGATTTGTTATTCTTTGTATTGTTTGTATATGGCATTGCCTCTCAGAAGTCTGAAAACCAGCAATTCGCTGATCGAGGGCCTATTAGTAATGTGTTTAAATGAAATAAATCAAATCAATTCAAATCAAATTTTTAAAAATGCCATAATAGGCCTTAATATGGGAATATGATAATGGGAGTGCCATTGCCCATTCGTCCACTGTCAACTCGTCCACTTACCACATGGTCTACCTTCATTTAGTCCAATGCCATTCCGTCCATCAGCATTTCGTTTAACAACAATTTGGTCCAATGATCACTTCGTCTAATCACCATTTCGTCTATGACCATTTCGTCTCATATCCAGTTGGTCTATTATCCATTTTATGTGTATCCATTTTTCACAATTAACAAGTTATAGTCCAATTAAACCTAATGTAGTATTGACTAAATGGCTATTGGACCTACTGTTTATTAGACGAAATGGTGAGTGAACGAATGGGCAATTAGACCATGTGGATAGTGGACGAACAGATGGTATACCAAATGAGGTTACACTTCGTAATTCCAAAGGTTCTTTATTCCGAAGGTTCTTAATTCCGAAACACGTAAATTGCCTATATATACCTCGATGTTCGTTAATACGAAAACGTAAAAGGGTTAATCCGAACATTTGTGGCGTTATTCCGAAGGTTCGTAATTCCGAATGTTCGTTATCCCGAAGGTTCGATAATCTGAAAACGAAATAAGGTTCGATGTTCCGAAGGTTTGTTAGTCCGAAAACGAAATAAGGTTCTTTGTTCCGAAAACGAAATAAGGTTCGTTAATCATTACGTTTTCGGACTAACGAACCTTCGGAATTACGAACCTCATTTCGTTTTCGGATTAACGAACCTTCGGAATTACGAACCTCATTTCTTTTTTGGACTAACGAACCTTCGGAATTACTAACCTTCGGAAATACGAACCTTCGGAATAAAGAACCTTCGAAATATCCGAACCTTCGGAATAACGAAGCTTTGGAATTACGAATGTATGCGCCAAATGATAGTAGGCGTGCCGATAATACAGTTTACGCACCATAACGTGGAACGCTTTCAAGAGCATAGAAAATGCCGTCAAATACCCTTAATGACAATAACAACTATTAAGTCTTTGTCGAAAATCGGTGAGTCAAAACAGTAGATTCGTCATGGACTCTTGACAAACGACCAATTTGCAATTTTCGTCAGGTACAAAACTTAGGATGAAACGCTGTTCCTGTTTACTCATTTTCGACAAAGGCCTCCCAGCTGTCCATTGTCATTTGACGGGCATCTAAATTACATTTACCATGTTCTAGAATTGTTCTGCGCCGCTTTGCAAAATTTCGCTAGTGACAAATGACCCCCGCGGCGCCTTTTCCCCTTGAAATATTTCTCATTTGTTTTGTTTTTGTCTGCATGAAAACAAAAATCAAAATAATGACTCGCATGCAGTCGTAAGAACTATTGTGCTTCAAGAAAGCTAATAAATTGGAGGCAACCTTGAAATTAATGAAAATATGTTGACAAAGATTTTGATCAGAATGATGATAAAGAGAGGAACAATTTGTGAAATGCTGATTGGTTTCAGATTAAAAGATTATGAAAATTAACGAACAGAAAAACAATGATAGAATTTGTTGATTTGTTTGATTAAATTCATTTCCGGTAACAATAAGGAGATGTTAGATTAGAAAGTATTACAAAACAATAAGCAAATGGTCATACATAAACATTTTGCCTCCAAATACAAGGAAAATAAATCACATTGGAAAATAACTTCGATTTTTTTTTTAATTTCTTAAGAGATGAAAATGACGTAGCTGAGGGCAATTTCGATTTGTTAATGAATTATTTACTCCAGCTCCAGTCAATCTTCCAAAACTATTCTTATTTACCCTTGTATACTTCCCTGACCTCCCTCAAGTCCAAATTGCTTATTTAGGATGAGGGGGCCAGACTGAGTCCTCTTATGTCAAACTGATTGTGAAAAACTGGAAAAAAATGGTTTACCAGCTGTTTCAGCGGATAGATTTCCTCCACGAGCCACTTTCCAAATTGAATTAGAAGAGCACGCTCGAATATCGAAAAAAAAATGAAAATAGCACATCAGCTGTTTCGATCCCATACGAAGAAAATTAGGTTGTGCCTATTATATCTCTGTCGTAATTCGTTACAACTTAATATGTATCATTTTTTAAAATATTTTTAATTCAGTTTGTTTCATAAAACATGAAACACAATTTTTTATGTATTCTCATACTTTTATGTAAATTATACCACTTTTTTAAAATTTCTATCTCTTATCAGTGTTCAACTTATGAATATGTTTTATTATCCTGAGTTTTATCGATTTTTATATAGTTCTGTAACCATTAATTCATACACTTCGTCTCTGAATTGTTTACTTTAATTCGTTGTTGAATGCTTAAATTTAATTACATTTACTTTATTTCTTTGTATAACATATTGTAAATTTTCTTGTATTGCATTGTATCACTTTAAGCACATTTCTTTTTATATTACTTTGATTTTTATCTCATCTTAAAATATATTATTGATTTACGTGTATTTATGTTTTTAATGTCAGGACCATGATATAAAACAGTTTTTCATCTGATCTTGTCATCCTGAATAAATATATTTGAATAGATATACTAAAAGTAAAACTTTATAGATATATCCCAACAGTATTTGCAAATTAATATTAAGTTTTAATGTGTTGCGTTTTTCTAATTTATTGTTTTCGTTGAAGTATGTTCCGGGTGGATCTATCGTGTTTCACGGGGAGGGACACACACGTTACGTAAATGGTGTCTACAGAACTTTATCTGGAGCGTTGTGGCCCAGTGGATTAGTCTTCGGATTTTGAAACAGGGGGTCGTGGGTTCGAATCCCAGCCATGGCGTAATTTCCTTCAGCAAGAAACTGATCCACGATGTGCTGCACTCGACCCAGGTGAGGTAAATGGGTACCGGTAGGAAGTAATTCCTTAAGAAGCTGTGTGCGCTATGAACGCCTAGCTTAGCCGGGTAATATAGGAGCGCCTTGAGCACCTAACAAGGTGGAAATGTGCGCAATATAAATATCCTATATCATTATTATTATTATAAGAGCAAACTAAATGGATGGGAAATAACATAAAAATGCCTATTCTCCAAAAATACGCACATTTTTACGTCTTTATTAAATAAAAAAGAAATGCTCCAATCAAGAAAAAATTATGATCATAATGAAATAAATATTATTCAAACAAAAATAAGAAAGTTTCATTATTGAAAGAATTTTTGCCTCCCCCAAATTGTAAAGCAAATACATTAATTTTCTTCGATCGCTCACTTTGTATGATCTTGTAACACCCCTTAAAGGGGTACCCGCTCTATCAAGGTCAACTCTTCTTTTGCAGCTGACCAGGGGGGGGGGGTGCAGACCCCCTGTACTCCCTGGGCATGCTATAGTTCCACGTCCGATAAGCAATAGAAGAGATCGCCTCATGTGTTTTTTCGAAATCAAAAGAAAAAGATGGCTGAAAATGACCATTTTGTACAGAAATAACAATGGCTTGGAGCCAGAATTAACAGCTTCACCTACGTTACAATTGGATGTTCCTCTGGAACTCTATTTATAAAACACAAATGCTGTAATGAATTGGCATATTATTCCATTTGAGGGGTGGAGCGGAGGAGGGGGGTAGAAACTGTATCATTAATGATTTTTACTACTATTTTCGACGAATTTCCTCATAACGTACTCTTTCATAGATCCTAACGAAGCAAAAGTTCAATTTAAACAAATTCTTGATAATCTGATTATAAATTTTAGTACTGACATTGTTTCTATTTTTATGATTTTATCACTATCCTCTCCCCCCTCAATGTCTCTCCTCTCACCCTCACCTCTCCGCCCCCCCCCCCCCCCCCTCCCTGCAACCCTCGCTTTCTCTGCAGACTTAAATACTGTCCACTGTGTTTGGTATGTATGTTGGTAAAAAATATGTACATTCTGGGCATTATTATCCGATTGAACAAATTTACTAGTACTACCCAATCACTAGTTTTTATTACCCAAGTTGGGCAGATTTTAACCAATAGTTGTGTGGACAGTATTTTGCCCACGCAGGTTCGGTTAAAAGTTCTGCATGTTTTGCCCAACTATTTTAAGAGTGTATATAACTCTGTCTCTCACCCCCGTTCACTCACATATAGACACAAACACACACGCATTCTCAATAATTTATTCAATTTTTGTTCTTCTGTCTATCCCACTATAGATACCTTCCGTCAAAAAAATTTACACTTCGTCTCCTTTTCTTATTCTCATCTTTTCTGTCTATCTTTCCTTTACTTTTCCTTTTCTATCTTTATTAATATATCTCCCCTCACTCTCTCTCTCTCCTCATTCTGTCTTTCCCGACACACACACACACATACTCTCCTCCTCTCTCTCCTCCCCCCCCCCTCTCTCTCTCCCTCTCTTATCATTGGCTCTCCCTCTTTCTTTGCCACTGTCTTTCTTCTTCTCTTTCCCTCTCTCGTAATGATTTCTCTGTTCACATTCAACTTCGAATAGTTTTTTTTTCTCAGAACTAGAACATTAAAAAGAAATCTATGAATTATTCATCGGATATCTTAGCATTTATTGAAAATAAGTAATATATAACAGCAAACCTTATCATTTTCCATCATTAATAATCAAGGCAAAAAATGGAAAATATTCAAATGCTATTTCATCTTAAAATAGGCGACTGGTCTATGATAGTATCTGCGTGGAAGTATGACACATACATAAGTATTCATTTAAAACTTCAAAACGTAATCTATGATTCGTATACCCAAGCGCAAAGAAACAGGTATGGTTAGCAAAATAGGATTTCGAACAGAATAAACAACGTAAGAAATAAACTGTAATTATTGTATAATAAACGTTACCTTGTAAAATACAGCTGTTTTTCATTTTATCAGTCATTCACTGGTAAAAATAGCAATAAGGAGCTGGAACCAAAAGACTAAAGGGTGTGAAACCAAATATGTTCTTACCTCATAAACTGTAATCATATGTCATATTCAGAAGAATCTATATTTCTGCTACTCTTTTATTTCCATTTTACATATATTTTTTTGAAGCGGCATGGCCACCCAAAGGTAGGTAGCTACTGGTGTGTGACGAATTTGGCATAATGATTTTCATTTTCTTTAATTTGTTGATTAACATGTTTTGGAGGTTAAACTTCGAAAAAAAAATTGTCCCTACTTCATTGGAAGAAAGTTCCAAGAAATAAATTTATTGAAGGACTTTTTTGTTCCGTCTGTAAACAAATTCGTATCACCAAATGTAAACTCACTATAGTTAAGTACGAAGACCATAGTAATATCGCATATAATTCTGCCGGATTCTAACGATACGTTTAAAGTATTAACTTACTTACGCAATTTGACACCGATGATTTTCACACAAAATCACTAGAATGTATTCAAACAAAAATGGAATGCATTATTGTAAATTTCTTAAATAGTCGTACAAATGTTTTTAAAATAAGAAAGAAAGCATTAAACTGAACTTAAATTACATTCAATATACCTACCCCAAAACCATGTTCGGAAATATAACGAGTAACAATGACGATGGTGCTGGTTGATTAAGATAATCATTTATCTCTAGACGAAGATATGTGACGATTTCGCTGATAACAGCGATGTTGATAAAGAAAATGATGATGATGGGTTTCAAGACGATAACTTTGCTGATAGTGACACCAATGATATTGATGATAATGCCCTCACAATTCACGACGGTTGAGATGATGATGATGTCGACGATTTTGAGTGATAATAATGCTCCACATGATGATGGCGATGATGCTTTACGTGATAAACAATGATGACAACGATGATGATTATAACTACAATGACGATGTCCACACCACTGTCGACGATGAGGACGATTTTGAAGATGCAAATGATTGTAAGCAATAACGGTGAATTTCATGACGACGACGATGATGATACTGCCCATGACACTGATTTCGATGATGATGATGATGACGACACCGACGATGGTGATGATAACGCCAATGATTTCCATTACCACTGTCGACGATGAAGACGATTTTTTATATGTGTCAATGATTGTAAGTGATAGCGGTGAATGACGGCCATGACGACAACGATATTGCTGTCCATGTATGAGGAGGATGTCGATGATGATGCTGCTGATGATGATGGCGCTATACCTCTGTCAGCAACGATGACGATTTTGACGATGCCAGTGATTGTAAATGATAACGATGAATTACATAACCACGACATGATGTCCATGACATGGATGTCGATGATGATGACGAAGGCGCCGATGATAATGACGTTGCATACCAAAATAATGTTACTAAAGACTGAGATAATTAGGGCGAGGATGATAGACTGAACTTAGAAGATTTGGGTTTTCCTAGCGTAGCACCAGGTCACTGGACATATGACTATGCAGTGAAGGGAGGGGGTGTCGTGGTAAAGACAGGTGGATTGGTGGGGGCGGCCGTGGGGACAGCGGGTTGACCTGGAATGAAATATAATCAAGATTACCCAACAACACATTTCATTTTTTTTCCTGAAATCGTTTCTTGTGAATTATCATTTTTTGTCTATTTTTGTCTATTCATCCAACACACCTTTAATTCTCAGCGATTAAACATGAATATTGCAACCCCTCACGATGACAGTCTTCTGCGTTTCATACTTCATATATTTTCACCCTCCCCTCCCCCCCACCAAAAAACACGACAAGAGTTAATGCATATCACGTATATTTCTTATTCTCACAACTGCTGTTTTTTTTTACATCATGTAATGTACCATGTAATCATTGCTTTGTAGGACTGCATTCAGTGTGAAACGAAATCAATAAACAAACAAATATTCAAACAACTATTGAATTGAAGAAAAAAAAAGTTACCTCCATTTTGTAGGCAGTGGATGACGTTCCTATAATAGGTGCAGACGCCCTCCATTAGCTGACATCCGCTGGTGATTTTCTCTCCGGTCATCTCAAAACAAAGATGACGGCCCTTCGCCCGTCCTTCTGCCTGGTTGACGTAAGCCTCGGCGAGGTCCTCGACCTGGTCGGCATCGAGACGGTTGACCGGTACGTACTCGATGTTGTCCAGCTCGTCCACGAATTCGTTCATGAATTCGACGTTGCATGTCGGCCCTTCCTCCCTGAGTTCCTTCTGGTAGAGTCCGCACGATTGCTTCATAACCTCGAAGATTTCGGACTTGGCACCCATCACTGGAGAGAGGGGGGGGGAGATTTATGATATATATATATTATTAATTTCATGCTCCATTCATGTGTCTGGGCGTTTTCACTCACTTTTTATTTAAAATTGTAAACTTTTTACGATGGCCTTCAATTCTGTCTTTTCATATAGATTCTTTGTAATTATCAGTCTTTGAAATATGAAATGTAAATAATTGTAAACCACTGTATTTTAACTGAAAAAACTACATATTCTGACCCCGGAAGGAAATGTCGTAGGAAGAATAATTTAACCCCCCCCCCCCCGCCGCCGCCCCTCCCTTAAACCAACTTCCAATGATACGCCACTCGAATAATGATAAATGACTTACTCTGTGAGTGCACGCCGGTAATTGCCATTACAGATAGGGTGATGAAAAGCGTGAGATGAGTCTGTGAATGAAATGAGATATAATTTAAAATGAGGTAAATGGAAGGTGAATTTTACGCAATGACATGAGCTCTAATCGTTTTATCATGACCAAACATTCCGCTCCTGAGGACTGTTAAGTTAAGACTTTCTAAAAGTTGTAAAGTTCTCCTTAAAAAGTTGATTTTACGAACGACTGTCAAATCTCAAACCTTCCCGTCACTTAAGTACAAATAACCTTCTGATCATGCACAGAATGGAACTACGAACTGGCTATACACCCCCCCCCCCAAAAAAAAGAGGGAAATGTAGAATATTGCTGATAATGTACCTACACAGTCAAGTATTACGTATTAATTACATTGCATAAAATGAATTCTTTTTGTTCCAAATAATGTAGATTAAAGTATAGATCGATCTCTCCCAGTAAACTAGTTTGTGTTGCAAGATTTAAACGCGCTGACTCGATTATTAATTGCAATTTGTAACTTTTTGCAAGATAAGGTGCGTGGATCTTCACAAAAGAAATGCATGTGAGTGAGTACTGCTAATTGTTTGATATAACGTATGCTATTTTTTATAATGAAAAGAAAAGGAGTGGATTTATCACTTACCATAATGGCCATCTTGTTGAAGATTTTTCGTTGATGAAGTTCTTAAGAAAAACACAAATCTTGTCTTTGTGGATCTCAGGAATCGAATGAAAATCTCTCGAAATGTTCCTGTATTTATACTCGCAGACTGACCAGAATCTTGTCATTGTTAACTTCTTTTGGGCACAATACTTTTCTTAAGATGATAAACATATACAAAGTGTATTTTTCAATGAATAGCAATCGCATCATTGTCTCCATCATTCTTTATCATTTGAATTCAGAAAGAGCATTGCCAATTTTGTGCATCACACAATTCGCATCAAGGCCAAGTCGGTCAATTGCGTAATAGTATGCTTAAAAATACAACCATTGAAGTATTGTCGAGGAGAATGTATCTTTTAATTTGTATATCAGATACCCAGACTCTCATTGTGCATTTAGGATGTATAGCAGCATTATCTGATGAACTATATCTAAAAAGATGAACACTTGTTCTCCTTACAATGCACATTCATGACACATATATAATAGCTGCCTCACTGTCATGTGCCAGCTCTACTTTCGGGACAATGAGGTAGCGCGGGGCCCTTTGTTTTTCCGAACTCTTTCCTGGCAAAACTTCAAACGAGATGGACAATAGCACAGACAGTCATGTGCATGGAATAGTACATCGTCGGAGAGGGAGAGAGAGAGTGAGAGAGAGGGGGGGGTGGAAGGAGAGTGAGAGAGAGAGAAAAAAAAGAATACAATTGTTGTCGAGACTCTTTCCTGGCAAAACTTCAAACGAGATGGACAATAGCACAGACAGTCGTTTACATATCGGAGATGGAGAGGGAGAAAGAGAGGGGGGAGGGGTTGAAGGAGAGAGAGAGAGAAGATGAAGGGGGAGAGAGAAAAAAAGAATACAATTCTTGTAGAGAGAAAGTGTCTCGGTGTTTAGATTCTTTTTCTTGCGAATGCTCAGCCGTGCTGGCCTTCATAAGGCCTTAAAACGTACCAAAACAAGATGAAAATGAAAGAAATGAAAAATATAATGAACGCCAACAGATGCTAAATTAAAAAAAAAACAAGTGTATCTGAAAGAGCTATTATATAATTTTTGACAATTTTCTTTTCACTTATTATTTTGGCTGTATGTTTGCCATGCTGTCAGTGACATCATCTTTTATGAATGTGAACCCCAAATGAAGATTTTTCCGAATCTCAATTTAGGTAATACAATTATCACTGTGAGTAAAATAATTTAAAAGTATATACAGTGCGTATCAGAATAAACGGGATATAGTTTTTAAAAGTTTAACAAAATTTTATTTCAAATTATGATGTTTATATTTTGATTGTCAATAGAGGCTCTGGAGTCTTTCAAAAAACACTAAAAAAATAAGTTTTTTTCGTGCTCGAGCGAACACGGAACATTTTTGTCAGGGTTCAAAAATGCTTGCGTCAAGTTGCAGAAAATGATTAAATATTGACGGTCAGACATCTTGCTAATCAGCAGACTTCCTCATAACCTTTTCATTTCCTTTGCCATTATTTTGGAAATATGCTTTCAAAATCCATCTACAAAGCAATTATTCACTGGATTTATTTTGTATTTTCATTAAAATATGCTATCTTTCAGCATCGAATATTCTTTCATAAGTAAGAAAAAATCGTTGTCAAGGAGATTTGCATTATGAATAGGAGAGCCTGTGACTTATTCAAATCCCAAATCCTTTTGTTATGCGAAACAAAAGTTATGGTGCCTTTAAAAGACATAAATCATACTGCAAAGGGTACATTGACTCCTTGAACAAATTGAATTGTATGCGCTTAACATGGTGGCCCTGAAGGGACATCGCATATAGACCAAATCACGAATATTCACGACGAAATTGGCGACGAAATTCACGACATCGTGAATTTCGTCGCCAATTTCGTCGCCCGTGAATTTGAAATTCACGACGAAATTCGCGACATCGTGAATTTCGTCGCCAATTTCGTCGCGAATAATTCACGACGAAATTCACGACGTCGTGAATTTCGTCGCCAATTTCGTCGTGAATTTGTTTTGCTTGCCTGGGCGGTATGCGGCCGGGTTGAAACCAACTCGCCTGCTGCTAATTCGTCCACTCACAACAGGGTCTACATTCATTTAGTATAATGCAAGTCTGTCCATTAACTTTTCGCCTGACAACCATGGTCCAATAACCATTTGGTCCAGTCATCACTTCGTCTTATCACCAGTTCGTCTTTGACCATTTCGTCTCATAACTAGTTGGTCTAATATCAATTTTATTTTCCTTAATTTCGCCCAATTAACACTTACTTCAATTAGACCAAATGGCACGTGGAATAAATGGCAATTGGACATACTTGGTTATTAGACGAAATGGCAGTTAGACCATGTGGACGTGGACGAACTGATGGTAGACCAAATCGGACGAGTTGGCATTAACCAATTGAAAGTAAACCATTGAAACGACAGAACGATGTCCACTGCTATCCATATGCATAGGCGGATCCTGGTGGGCCGAGGGGCCCACCTCCCCCCCCCGGACCCCTATATTGGCGGAGCAATAAAACATGAAAAAGGGAAGGAATTAAGAAATAAAGAAAAAAAAGAGGGAATTAAAAGAGAGGAGAAAAAAGCTAGAAGAGGAAGACGAGTGAAAAAAATAAGATGAGGGAAAGACATGGAAATAAAAAGAATCTTTCATGTCACTATCAAATTTTCGCTCGCGCTCGCATTGCCTATAGGTGTTCCAGGGGCGGATCCAGCCTATTGTGTTTGTATATAGGCCTCCATGCAATTTCCCAGTAGCAGACTTTTCCCTGGGTTAGCACATTCCATCCCCTACCCTATAATCTGTTCCTAATCCCTATAATCTGTTCCCATGGTTACCCCTAGCTCACCACCGTGTAGAGAGTTATATAATACCCTGGACCCTGCATGGTACCACATGTTTCATATGTTCCTTGACCAGCAGCGAGAGCAGTCATGTACGTGTGAATAGTGTGCTACAGTGTTATAGTATAGTAATGAATGCAAAACAGCCACCATATAGGGGGGGGGGCGGGGATCATTTTTCATTCATATTTTCCCCGATCGGCCGCTCGAAGATGATTTTTGGTTTCTGTGAAGAGGGAGTCTTCTTAGCTTTATTCTTACAAATCAACATAAAAATATAATATCATAATCCTTATTTATATAATGTGAGCGCGATACGCGAGCTAATTTGTTTGAAATCTTATGTATATTTTCCTAAAATTTTAACATTCTTTGCAATGTTTGTTTTCCTAAAAAAGATGTGCATGCAAATAATTAACTATTACGAACGCGAAGCGCTAGCAGAAATGAACTGGTGGAAATTGAAGGTACCTGCATGCAGTTAGTCACGAAGACGTTATATATTTTAAAAATCAAATAATGTGAGCGTGATGCGCGAGCTGGTTTTTTTTACATTTTTACCTAAAAAATTAGAATTCTAAGGACTTTAACTTATACAGAATAGGTATATAATAAACAATTGATGTGAGCGCAAAGGGCGAGCTAAAAACTTTTGACATTTCTACATAAAGAATGGAAATTTTTAATCAATTTTTGTAATCGTAAACAGGATAGCTATATAACTAAACAATCATATAGTGACATGAAAGATTCTTTTTATTTCCAAGTCTTCCCTCATCTTATTCACTCGTCTCTATCTTTCCCTTTTCTCTATTCCCTCTTTTTTTTCGTTTTTTTCCTTTTTCTCCGCCAATGGGGGGGGGGGCCCTCGTCCCCCCTGGATCTGCCTATGCATATGGATAGCAGTGGACATCGTTCTGTCTTTTAAATGGTTTATTTTCAAGTGGTCTAATGCCAAGGTTAGTAATATGCCAAGTGATAATTGGGCGAAATTAAGGAAAATAAAACTATATTAGACCAACTAGTTATGAGACGAAATGGTCAAAGACGAACTGGTGATGAGACGAAGTGATGACTGGACCATATGTTTATTGCACCATGGTTGTTAGGCGAAAAGCATAGAGATCGATATATACTTAATAGCGAAAAGTGACAGACATTATACTAAATGAATGTAGACCCTGTTGTGAGTGGACGAATTAGCAGCAGGCGAGTTGGTTTCAACCCGGCCGCATACCGCCCAGGCAAGCAAAACAAATTCACGACGAAATTGGCGACGAAATTCACGACGTCGTGAATTTCGTCGTGAATAATTCGCGACGAAATTGGCGACGAAATTCACGACGTCGTGAATTTCGTCGCCAATTTTGTCGTGAATTTCAAATTCACGACGAAATTCGCGACGAAATTGGCGACGAAATTCACGATGTCGTGAATTTCGTCGCCAATTTCGTCGTGAATATTCGCGATTTGGTCTATATGCGATGTCCCTTCAGGGCCACCATACTTAACAGGGTACTGGGAAAAATTTATGAATAGGGGTATGGTTGAAATTTGACACTCAAACAAGGGGGGGGGGGTCACCAAGAAATGAAGCTCTTTGATAAAAAGAAATTCGACAAGCAAAAAAAAAACTTGCTTCGAAATTAAGGAAATCTCTGTTCAAAATGTGCTATTTAACATACGTAACAGTTTTCCAGGGGGTGCTGGCTATGATGAATAATACACGAAGCACCCCACCGGAGCACCCACAGGGAAATCTTGGGGGTGCTCCAGTACCCCCCCCCCCCCATACACGCCGCTTCCCAGAGCCATGGTGCTTGACAGGACAATATTGATTCTAACACGATAAGAATGTCTTTGATAATGCATCGTTTCCTTCGTCATGTTTGTAGCACACAATGAAAAAGTTTGAATTAATTACAAGCTCTCCCATAATCTCCTTGCTTGGGTTGGCATCAAAGTTTTTTTCCTCCTACTTATGAAGGTATATTCACTGCTAACAGATTTAAATTCAAATTCATTTATTTCACATCTCTAAAAAAAAAAAAAAGCATGCACGATACATCGAGATAAATCAAAATGATTCCAAAGTAAAGGAGTAATGAATATTGTAAAATGACAAATTAACACAAATAACAAAATACATAGGGTAATGAATGCGATGTGGGGGAATAGCAAAAGCAAAATAGACGTATCTAGGCTACTTCCTGATTACCATTCATTACTGAAAAATCATCTTGCAATCAATTTATCAAATTGCAAGAAACAAACATTTCTAAATCAACAAACTAGTGAAGAATTCGAATAAAAACCAACAACTAAATTACAAAAAATATATTTAAAAAAAACATACACACAAAACTGGCAAGCTTATTCATTTGAGAACATGGTGAAGTATACACATCTAGAAGGTAAGACTTACATCTTATTTAAATGAATTTAGCGAAGGACTTTGTTTTATTTCAGGGGGCAAACTATTCCATACGAGCGGCCAACTATAAATTATGTATAAATTATCAGAGTTTCTCGCATTATCTTTGTTTACACTGTGATTTGTTTTAAAATAATTATTGGAAGTGCCAGGCAACTGCATAGCAAAATCTGTGGTGTTAACCGGGTGTACATAGAGGACCACAATTTTATGGATTTTTCTTCATTTTTCTTATTTCTAGGCTTGAAAATCATTAAAAATGTCTTCTTATAGTGTTGGTTTGAAGTCTGTTGGCTTGGAACCAAATGTTATTTTTTTCCATTTCAGAATTTAAAATGTTATTTAATTAAATGGGATCCTTACCACCTGCACCCGATAAAAATAAGCTTGTATCGTCTGCAAATAAGGCAGTAGTTAAAATATTATTTACATGTTGCAGGTCATTAATGTACAATACGAAAAGATGAAGGCCTAGGTTAATAACGTTCAGATGAAAAAAAAACCTGAACAAAATACTGATTGTAAATATATTTTATATCTTATGTGTAACTCGAGTCCTGAAGGAAATACCGCTGTGACATTATAGGTTGCGACGTGTGACGTTATGCGTTAGAAAAGTTACGACATTTTGAGTTGAATGCAGCATTATGCGTTGGACGCTCTTTACTCGGCATAATTTATTGTCGCAATCTGCGACATATTATGTGTTGGTGTGACATTATGCGTTGCTGCGACATTATTGGTTGTAACACTAACAGGCCACGACACCGCCACTGACATGACTGAAGTAAAAACTTGACGATGATTATTCGTGGCGAAGGGGCTTTCCCCGGGCTGATCCTTCTGGGTTCGCGGGGGTCCAATTCGATGCGATCGATCAACTTCTTCCTGACTAATCTTTAAACCAAGTTTATCCTGGGCAAGATTAATCCTCATTAATTTTCATTGATCTTCTCGGGAATTCCGTATACTCGCACACACGTTCTTCGTGAATATTGTTCAGCGAAGCTCATATCCCGTTGAAGTATGTCTATTTCCTCTAGGCTCTGTTCATACTTTGCTTTCAATGGCATGCGATCTTCAGACTGGAGTCTGGATTCTAAATCCATGACTTTGCTATCTATTTTTTCTAGACGATCTTATAACTTTTGCAACTCTTCTTTTATGGCATCCTGATAAAGAATAAAATAGGATGAAGGAGGACAGTCGAGTAAATGCCTTGCTCACGGACTTAAGCGCCGCGGCTGGGGATCGAACCCCGGGCTTTCATGTGGTCAGCCATGCGCCTTCTAACATGTCTAATAGATCACTCAGCCACGGCACCGCCATTGTTGTTCACCCCAACAAAAACTTGATTTGAATAAAAAGAGAAAAATTCAACAAGCATAACACTGAAAATTTCATCAAAATCGGATGTAAAATAAAAAAGTTATGGCATTTTATAGTTTCGCTTCATTTCACAAAACAGTTATGCACATCTCGGTCGGTATGCGGAACTGATGACATCTCACTCACTATTTCTTTTGTATTTTATTATATGAAATATGAAATATTTTTATTTTCTCGTCATTGTCATGTGAAATTAAGTTTCATTCCTCCCTGAACACGTGGAATTCCATTATTTTAACATTTTGTGCTTCAGGCAAGGAGGTCCTAATCGTCAAAATTCGTAAAAATTGAAATATTGCGTAATTCAAACAATAAAAAACAAAAGAAATAGTGAGTGAGTGACATCATCGACTCTCTCATTTGGATGGAACTGGCTCGTTCATATAACTATTTTGTTAAAAATAAGCGAAACTTTGAAATGTCATAATTTTCTTATTTTACATCCGAGATTGATGAAATTTTCAGCATTGTGTTTCTCTGATTTTTCTCTATTGATTCAAATCAACATTTTTCTGAAGTGGACTTGTCCTTTAAAGCGATTCGCAGCATAGTTTTGCAGGCATAGGCCTATTTTGAAATATACCCTTGAATAATATTTTTTGTTTTAAGTCTTTGTTCTGCAATGTTTCATTATTTTATTTCTTGTTTCCTTGATTTTGTGCTTTAATAATGCAATAATTCTTGAAAATATTGTTGATTTTCTTGATTTTTTAATAAAAACATAATTATAAAAAGAACCTTTTGTGATATAAATTTGAAAACTAATAATCCTATTAAGAAAATATGTACATGTACAGTGCCGCATTTCGTATTGTTCATCAAACACTTCATGCCATGTTGGGGGGGGGGGACAGACTTCTTGCAGATATTCAGGGACACATGAAAATACATGAAAGCTTACACGAGGACGGAAAGGCAATAAACGATCTTGAAAATTAATGAATTTTACATCACACGCTGTGACTCCTTTTCAGACAACGAGGACAGCCATATCAACGGAACCGAACCAGGCTCAACGTTGCCAGAACTGGCATAATTTCGACCCTTTCAGCATAATTCATTATGCCGGCATAATTCTGGCATAATTTCGACCCTTTCAGCATAATTTGGGACATAATGAGACTTGTTTAAGCAAAGAATCTTGCATGATAATAGCATATTTAGCCTATTTTGAGGTATTTGAAGACCTTTTTTTTTTTTTTTTGCTTGTCAATTTTTTTGGGGGGTTTCTCCTTGTCAAGTTAGGGTTGATGACCTTTTTTTTTGCTTCTCATTTTTTTTCCTGCTTTCCACCCTCAAATTTGGGTTCATGACTCTTTTTTTTCTTGCGTAAGGTTCAAAAACGGTTTGGCATAATTTTTTGCGTTTTAGCATAATTTCGCTGCTCCTCTGGCATAATTTGATTTTTTTTTCACTGGCCACACTGACCAGGCTAATTGATACTGTGCCATTGAAAGTGTCGCAGTGGTTAAAGATAAATTCCAGTAGTTGCCAAACACACTTATTTCATGAGAAAGTGTATAAAACCAGGCTTAATTGTCAGTATATCATCGAGGATCTAGATCTGGTACAGTTAATACATAAACTGAACTTTGTGAAGTCTTGAAATCTTCGCTGAAAAAAAGTTCACGCTGAAGATCCACATTATAGATAAGCGCACGTGGGACAGTGTATTTGCTTTGAATGTCGGGCCAGACGCTCTACCCGAATCCTGTGCTTATTTGCTGATTTCTCAGCAATTACACAATTTCTTCCAGAATCCTTTGGCACATAAAATTATGTACAATTTATACAAACAGACACTTTGGTTGTCATTTCATTGGATTCTGTACGAACTAATTTTGATATCGTTACCAAAACTAGCATTTACCTTTAAGTTCGATTTTGGGGTCACATTTCTTTGTGTGCCTGAGATGTTGCTTACGGAGCCATTAAAGGGGAAGTTCACCCTGAAGAAAAGTTTGTTGTAAAAATAGCAGAAAAAATAATAAAAAATATTGGTGAAGGTTTGAGGAAAATCCGTTAAAGATTAAGAAAGTTATTAGAATTCAAAGTTTTGGATTTGTGACGTCATATGCGAGCAGCATTCCTACATAGCGAATGGTAAAAAATCAATGAATTTCAAATTTTGTACGGTTCCTGATAACTTTATTTTGTTTTCTATTTATGATCGGGTGTGAAATGATTTGTCTATTGATATACAAAAGGCACAGTAAAAACCATTTTCAATTTTCTGAGAAAATGACATTTCATAGATTTTTTACCATTCGCTTTGTAGGAATGCTGCTCGCATATGACGTCACAAATTCAAAACTTTGAATTCTAATAACTTTCTTAATCATTGACGGATTTTCCTCAAACTTTCACCAATATTTTTTATTATTTTTTCTGCTATTTTTACAACAAACTTTTCTTCAGGGTGAACTTCCCCTTTAACAGCGTACCCGCATCGCGTGTTATTAATTCTTTCATTACCTTGTGATTCTGGGATATCTCGACAATAATTTTTTTAAAAAATGAAATATTGTATAATTCAAACAATAAAAAGAAAAGAAATAGTGAGTGAAGGACATCATCGACTCTCTCATTTTCATGTTCCTGAATTGTGCATATCAACACTCTAAAAACAAGAAATGTTAACTAAAAATTCGAATGTTAAATCAATATTTGAAAGGTTGGAGGAGTGACAACATTTTCTAAATGTTGCATTTACCACTTAAAATGGTTCTACCCAACACTTAAAATGTTAGATTCAGGTTTATACAAGGTTGGATGTAACATCTGGAAAAGTTTGTCACTCCTCCAACCTTTCAAATGTTCAATGATTTAACATTCGAATTTTTAGAGTGAAATTTTTGTGAAAAAATGTTTTGTGAAAATTCAAAATGTCAAAACTTTCTTATTTTCTTATTTTACATTCTTCACGTGATGTTTAAAGTAGTTAATCATAATTGCCCAGATTACTTGCTGGATTTATTTGAACTAAAGCACTTTAATTACGACGTGAGAAACACATTCAACAATTTTTTCACTGTCGAAATTTCAAATTTCAAGAAGAGTTTTAGCTATACTGGAGCAAAATACTGGAACTCCATTCCACACCTTAAACGCGACTTAAGTCACCAGAATAAGTCAGTTTGTAGTTCCTTTCTGCGCATGATCAAAAGATTCTACGCATGATCAGAGGAAGGTCATTTGTACTAAAGCGACATGGTGGTTTAAAATCTAATGAAATTAGCACCAACTTTGATTTCTTGATTATTCATATATTCTTTTGAATTGTCGTTTTCATTCACATCCACAAAAAAAAATGCGTCCACGGACTACTGGTATTTCACAGTTGGCCAAGTACATTGTGCAACATGCCGCGGAACGGTTTTCAAAGTGTGGGGGGGGGGCTGACCATGCTAAAAATCACAATTACCTTCATAAAGTGTCATTGGAGTGCTATTCTAGTCACCTATGTTATGTAAGGCAAGCCTTTTTAAAAATCTGTTTATCATAATGAAAGAAATGAAAGGTCATTTGGCAAAAATTGTCCAGAAGTAACTACGGACTGGTCCAGAATTTCAAACGAAATCTTTATAAGTACACTGCATGCCACATATCACGAGCCAATCCTGACTATCCCCCTCCCCAAACACACACACGGTAGTTTTCATCGCAACTGTTGTAATTTTCATTGTATTTGATGTAGTTTGATAATGTAGTGTAGTTTAATTTGATATCATTATACCTTGTAATGATATGTCATGCAATATATTTAATGTTAGCATAATAATGTAAAATGTCAAATAATTGTAATTCAAAAATTCTTCTGATTAATATGAAGCTCTTAGAGATTTTGATATTAAGCGCTCTGTAAACGCAATTTTATTGGTTTTTTTTTTCTTTTTCAAGATTTTTTATTTCTCAACTTATTCCATACATAAGTATCACATGCACAGATACATCATAATTGAAAACAATAGCATACATTTCAAACGATTTAAATAAGTGGTTCATTTTGTATATAAAAATATTCCATTTTTTTCGATGAACGTTCATCAAATTAATAATTCTCTCGGTTGTTTCATATTTTTCCAAACCAAGCATAAAATGAGCAGGAGTGGGTTTGATATGTCTGTATTTACATGAAGAGATGAAATATTTTGCAAACAATACAACGATATTGCTAAGATGAAAATTATTGAGGGTTATAACTCCAAACAAATCTCAATGTCATTGAATTGTGTACTTCTAATATGCTTGGTCTTTAACCACTCGTGAACTTCTTTCCAAAAGGAAATCACATCTAAGAAACAGATGAGCAATTGTTTGAACGTGGTTTTCACAGAAATTCCATAAAGGAGAATCTTTTACTCCAATCTTAAATAAAAAATCTTGTGTTGAAAGTCTTCTGTAAATGAATTTTAATTGGAGGTTTCGAAGTTTATCATCAATTGATGACTTATTTATAAGAGGGAAGCGAGAGTTCCAAATATGAGAGTCTGACAAATTATCACTCAAATCATCTTGCCATTTGATTTCTTGTTTCGTTATCGAAAGGGACATGTTCCTTTCTAAAAAAGTATTATAACATAATTTCGTAACCCTTTTACTTTTCATAAAATGACCTAATCTTTCGTCTACCATGTGAACATCGTGATTGATGTCATGGACATTCTTTATTAACCTTTTCCATTCTAATGGTATAGCATGTAAAAGAGAAAAATAGCATAAAACGATTCATTTCCAAATTTATTGCATATTTTGTTCATATGACATGAATGAACCGTCTATATTTAAAACATCTTTGACATATCGCATACCAGCTTGGAACCAATTCCTGTATAAAATTATTTTTTTTTATCAACTTTCAGATGTGAGTTAAGCCAAAAAGTTTGAGAGATAATTTTCTTTAAATTTTACAGGGTTATAGTATTTATAAAAAAAAGTCCATGCATCAAGAACGTCTTTCCAAAATACAGACTTTGTATTACATTGAAAGAAAAACACATCGTTCAACCTGTCAAGTAAACGTTTCCAAAAGAGTTTCCACTTCCCATTATTATCCGTGTCTAAGAAACGCTTTACCCAAGCTGTTTTATTGCATAATTAAAATTCAACACATGTGGCATTCTAAGCCCTCCAATCGTTGTAAAGTAAAGATTTTTTATCCTATCTGGCTTGTTACTTGATAGGAAGTTAAATAAGAGGTTTTGCAGTTCAACAAAAGAGAGGTGTGGTGGATTCGGTATTAAACCAAATAAATTTCGGGATTATATAAGCGTTTTTATAATCACAATTTTGCCGTAGGGTATGAGTTCTAAGATTCAAAATGCGAAGTGTCGATATCACTTCTTTTAGTTTCTGTATGTAATTGAGCTCATAATAATTATGGAAATCGTTAAGTGGAATATTTATACCTGAGTTACAAAATGAAATCACTTGGCCATGAGAAAGGAGTATCTCGACAAAGAAAACCTTCAAAATTACCAAGTCTAACGACGTTACATTAATCAATATTAACTTTCAGTCCTGACAGTGGCGGACCGTGACCCGGAGGAGACAAATCATGGGGGGCACAGCATTGTTCACAGACAATGCAGTGCCCCCCCCCCAATGCTTTGTCTCCTCCGGGTCACGGTCCGCTACTGAGTCCTGACATAGAGTTAAAATCATTCAAAACTTTTAAACACATTTGCAAGTTGGTTTCGGTGTGATGGAGAAAATTCACAGTATCGTGTGCATATTGAGTTAATTTTAATTCATCATTTTCTATGGAGATTCCTTTTATATTCTTATGTTGACGAATCATTACACCTATAATTTCTACTACCAATATTATTGTTATTATTATTGCCCTCCACGTTACTTTTAGTTTAATGATAATAATATTAAGTATTTCTAAAGCGCCAAATTCACATTGATTATGTGTTCAAGGCGCTGAAATATACTTGGTATATTATTATTACCTGAGCGGCCATATAGGCGCTAAAGCATTCAAGGAATAAATCCTACCGAGTACCCATTCACCTCACCTGGATCGAGTGCAGCACAATGTGGATAAATTTCTTAGAAATTACGCCATGGCTTGGATTCGAACCCACGACTCTCTGTTTCAAAGTCCGGAGACTAATCCACTAGGCCACAACGCTCCACACAGTTTGTAGTTTTTAAGTTTATATATCTCTCTTGTCTTATATGTTTTACATTATTTTTGCCATTATGATGAATGTTTGAATATATTGTTATCTGCACGGCCATGCGGAAGAACAGTCTGCTTGTTGAGGTATGGCCCGTGCTTAAATACAGTTAAATGAAAATTAAATGAAGATATTTTATCAAATATTCCACTGTATAACTAGTACATGCTTTATTTGGTTTTGCACATATACTTTCAAATCGTCTCGTGTGCAAATTACTTAACACGGACAAAGGGCGGGTCTGAAGACAGCTACCTTATAAACGTCTTAAAACATGGCGATGTTTTTTTTGTATTGTACAAGGAGTGAGCAGACTCTCGTGTTCAAGTCTCCCATTCATCAACTCCTCCTGCGCATGCGCTGTTTCGGAAATGAATATTCATAAGGTCCGTCCATCCCCATTAGATTCTCATCAAGATGAAGTAAGATGCGGCAGGTTATCATAATTATACACAATCAGGAGTCAATACATAGAACACAGTCATGTCAGTTGGATTTTATCTTAAACAGACTGGGGAATTCAATTCTTCTCCCCTACTGCGTTACGTTTCTTTCTCGGAGTTTTTTTTAGCTCTGTGATTCCGAACATCTTTTCAGAGGTTGAGTAAAACAAACGGGAAAGCTACAAAGAAGGTTAAAAAACAGATTTTAAAAAATGTGGAAAAGGCATCTCGAAGACGATCATCGCTTACATTAGGAAGGCATTTAAACATTCATTGAGCTGTAAATAAGTAGGTTTGAATATATTCCTAAGATTTGCTAAATGACACGGGATGTTTCGACGCCGCATAGGAGCTGGCAAACGCGATAATAGCCTCCACGAACGTCCCTTAATCACTAAACTTTATCAAACAAGCATTTATGACGACCCCTACGCTTCCAATGACTTCGAGTCCTGCAGAATAAGTGTTTTTGAAGTTCCGTTGCCGTTGAACATCAATTCTTTATAAAAGTATAAATTCTCATTTAATTTTGTTCCTATAATATAGTCGCAATGAATGAATCAATTCCTTTCGGATCTGTCAACATGACAGATGATGCGTCAAACATGATCAGCTATCCGCCAAGTGAAATCTACCAACTCATCCTAAGCCTTCTAGCGGCAGCTTACAACATCGCAGCGTTGATTGGAAACTTGCTGATCATTAGAGTCGTGCCGAAGATACCGCATGATTCCATGCACGATTCAAGCAAGGCATGCCTGATTAGCCAAGCAATTGCAGACAGCATACTTGCAACGACGATCGCCATCGGAACTCTCTCTGAAACCATAGGTTCGTACGCCGGATGGACCTACGGAAGATTGACATTCTGTAGAGTTGTTGGTTTCGTGCCAACTGCACTAGTAGGTGTCAGTATCTGGCTGATTGCGCTCCTAAACATTGACCGATATGCCTTCATAGTCCGGCCAATGCTCTACTCCAGGCTCGCCACTCGCAATCTCACCATCAGCCTATCGTTATTCCTCTCTGTATCGCACACCTCCCTCCTACTTCTTTTCGTGTTCATAAATGACGATTCCGTTCAGATCATAAAGATCATTCCAGGACTGACGTGCGTCATTGACTTTCAAGATCCCATATTTTTGCCGTTCTCCTACGTCATATTTGGAATGCCTTGGATGGTATTCGTAGCTCTTCTGGGCATGTACTTTCATATCGTAAAGATTTCTTTAAGTCAGCTGAAACGGATTAGGCCACTGCAAAGACCGGACCTGAGCTTGGAGACAAGTCGAAACCGTAAAAGCACACAACCCGCTGAGGAAATGGTCGCAGCCGCACGAGATGTAAAGAAGGCTAGCAACATCCCAGGAGAAATGATTGTTGGGGACATTGAGATACCTGAAGGAGCTATGGTCTCCAAAGGAGCGATAATCGAGGGGACCTCGAATATAAGAGGAAAGGAGTTCAAACGCGAGGTCAATAGCGATGACTCTCCCAAAACTCACATTGCAATCATCTTCAATGGACAATGTTGTAAGAATGAGGATAAAACCGCGATACTCGATATACCTTCTGATCAAATCCGTACCCCACCCACTGCAGAGCGCCCTCACCTAAATGATAACAAATCTCTCCTACTCCAGGCCCATCTCGGTGTGATGGTCAGCAACAATCAGTATTGCCGCCACCTGATGACCTTCCGAACGGACGGAGGCATCCTCCAAAGAAACCTGCCGGGCTGTCTACCTTGCGAGAAAACCTACGAATTCTGCGAACCCCTCTCATCATCACATTCTGTTTCTTCATCTCTTTTCTCCCTGTAACTTTCCTAAACATCTACATCGCTTCGACGGGCAACAGCATCCCCGACAATGTCCATTTATTCCTCAGCGTGATGGTAACGTTTAACGGTGGAATCAATATCGTTGTGTACTACTTCACTATTCAACCTTTCAAAATCATACTTAAGAAGACCCTGCAACGTCATTGAAAATTTAGTTCTAGACAATTTTTCAAAATAACTGTACAGTACTTTTCATTTGTACATGATTGCCATTGAAGATGTATATTTGTCTAGGTACATTTAAGGTTTGCACAGGCCTATTTCCCATAGACTCGTGTGTTAATTTAGCACTTAAAAAAATCATTAAAAATAAGGATGAAATTCGGGGGTCGAATGATTACTACCAGTGGATTTGAAATATATCTGACATTCCATATCTGACCAAAAAAGTGTACCTTGACCAGCTCATTTTAAAAATAAATCGACATTTATGAAGAGTACGTTTGACAAGATCAAATTCCGCACCTGAGACAGTAAAATGGCACTAATTCTTCCGCTAGTCAAATTTAGTTCCAAACTTGGTGATATATCTTCCCAATTTTGGAACGAGAAGTTCTGTAGTTACCAAAAAATAGAATCAGTGTTAGATGGACAATCATACTCATTCACTTTTGTCAATCAGTAATATCAAATATAAAAATTGAGAATGGGTTGGCTCGAATTAATATCCTTTGCCTGCCAGTTGTAATTAGTCCCAGGTAACCTAAGGTACGGGTACTAGTATGTGTTATGTCGCCCCTGGTCAGTGGTTGGCAAATGATAGAGGGTCTAGTCTATGTTATCCTTGCCAGAGACCTAGGAGGGTGTTTCACGTAAAATTAATTTAGACTGAGAATCGCACTAGAATTTCTAGTTGCGTACCGTATAAAAATGCGTGACCACACTAGTCGGATCGTGCTAAGAAGATGTGGGCTACTGCGTATATTGATCAATAAGATTGTGCGATTATCAAGTGCGCGTAGCCGTTTCTAAATCTTTATTCATTGTTTGTGAGATACTTCCTGTAGAAAATGATTTGTAATCAGCAGTAGTTATGAATACATTATGTGTGTGTGTGTGTGGCTGTTTGTGTGTGGAGAGGTGTTTGTTTGTGTGTTCTCTTGACATTATGCGGCATTTTAAATTATACAGAAAAGATATTTCCCGTTGATAATGTACAAGGTAGGAACTATATTGTAAGTCATGGTCATACAGTGAATAATGTAACAATGTAGGTTATCATGGTAATACAGTGAGAATATTGTACGCATATTGTAAGTTATCATGCTTATACGATGAAGATTGTTAACATATTGTAAATTATCATGATTATACAGTGAAGAATGTAGGGCCTAAACATATTGTAAGTTATCATAGAAATATAGTGAATATTGTACACATTGTAAGTTATCATGCTTATACGATGAAGATTATTCACATATTGTAAATCATCATGTTATACAGTGAAGAATGTAAACATATGTAAGTTATCATGGTTATACGTTGATGATTGTACACAAATTGTAAGTTATCATGCTTATACGATGAAGATTATTCACGTATTGTAAATTATCATGGTTATACAGTGAAGATTGTAAACATATTTTAAGTTATCAGGGTTATGCGGTGAATATTATAAAGATATTGTAAGTTATCATGATTATACGATGAAGATTATTAATATATTGTAAGTTATCATGATTATACAGTGAAAATTGTAAACATATTGTAAGTTATCATGGTTATACGATGAAGAATGTAAACATATTGTAAATTATCATGATTATACAGTGAAGAATGTAGGGCCTAAACATATTGTAAGTTATCATAGAAATATAGTGAATATTGTACACATTGTAAGTTATCATGCTTATACGATGAAGATTATTCACATATTGTAAATCATCATGTTATACAGTGAAGAATGTAAACATATGTAAGTTATCATGGTTATACGTTGATGATTGTACACAAATTGTAAGTTATCATGCTTATACGATGAAGATTATTCACGTATTGTAAATTATCATGGTTATACAGTGAAGATTGTAAACATATTTTAAGTTATCAGGGTTATGCGGTGAATATTATAAAGATATTGTAAGTTATCATGTTATACGATGAAGATTATTCACATATTGTAAATCATCATGAATATAGAAGATTGTAAACATATTGTAAATTATCATGATTATACAGTGAGGATTTTAAACATATTGTAAACTATCATGATTAAACAGTGAAGAATGTAAGCATATTGTAAGTTATCATGGTTATACAGTGATGATTGTAAACATTGTGAGTTATCATGGTTATACAGTGAAGATTGTAAACATATTGTAAGTTATCATGGTTATACAGTGATGATTGTTAACATATTGTAAATTATCATGGTAATACAGTGATGATTGTAAACATATTGTAAGTTATCATGGTAATACAGTGAAGAATGTAAACATATTGTAAATTATCATGGTAATACAGTGATTATTATAAAGATATTGTAAATTATCATGGTAATACAGTGATTATTATAAAGATATTGTAAATTATCATGGTAATACAGTGAAAAATGTAAACATATTGTAAATTATCATGGTAATACAGTGATTATTATAAAGATATTGTAAATTATCATGGTAATACAGTGATGATTGTAAACATATTGTAAATTATCGTGACTTATACGGTGAATATTACAACGATATTGTAGGTTATCATGGTTATACAGGCCGTGCGCAGAAATATTTTGCTGGGGAAACAAGATGCGTACACATTGTTGTAATAAAAATGAAAGTGAGGGAGCAAAGCGGCCGAGCTTATCATGTGGGCGCTTCTGCTTTGTGTAGCGTAAAATTGAAGAATTTCATGCATACTTTTGGAAATTTTATGAACGTTATGAGAAAAAACGCGAGTTTTCAATATTTGTTTTTTTTTTTTTTGGGGGGGGGACGGAGCAACTGCCCCCAACCCCGCTGCGCACGACCATGTATACTGTGAAAATGGTAAACATATTAAAACCTCTGGCAAAAATCTCGTGGGAAGGGGTAAGAATCCCCTCATTTTTGGTGTAGAGGATGGGGCTGTAAAATCATCTCTCCCCAACAATTATCATACAAGAAATTATAATTTGTTTCTATTATCAAAATAACTGATAACATACCTGGATGAGTGTGTAAATTTATTCCTCTTTGAATCTAATTTAAATGCTTAACCTGGCTCAATTTGACATTCTAAACATTCAACAAAAAAGGGGTGTGGTGTATTCGGTATTATACAAAATATATACATGTATATAGATTTCGGGATTAAAAGCGTTTTTATAATCACCATTTTACCGTATAGGGTAAGGGTTCTATAAGATTCCAAATGCGAAGTGTCGATTTTACTTCTTTTAGTTTCTGTATGTAATTGAGCTCATGATAATTATGGAAATCGTTCAGTGGAATTTTTATACCAAGATACAAAATGAAATCACTTGGCCACGAGAAAGGAGTATCTCGACAAAGAAAACCTTCAAAATTACCAAGTCTAACGACGTTACATTTATCAATATTAACTTTCAGTCCTGAAATCATTCAAAACTTTTAAACACATCTGCAAGTTGGATTCGGTGGGATCAGGGATATGCAACAACCTGGTGGAATGGCAGTGGCGTAGACAGGTCCTTAGACCAGGGGGGATGATCCCTAGCTGGGTCATATATATATATATATATAATTAATATATAAATATAAAGAATGAAGGAGATAACGTACTCGATAAAAACAAAATATCATGGGCCAAAGCAGACGAGTTAAAGATAACAAAATAACACGATCTGCCTCATGGATTATCTCGTGTGTCTTTTAATCACTTTGCTTTCAGCAATAAACAGGGCATCCAGTAATAAACAAACTTCCTTGCACATTTTTCATGGCAGTAATCTTTTGTTTGATTAATGACAATGAGTAAAGATGATCATAAGAGAAATGTTAATTGTCGGATGTCTAGTTATCATCTTGGTCATGACAGTCCTGCTAAACATGATCTAGAATAACTAGTATTACTTATTTTACTAGTATAGTAGTATACTCTTTTAAAAGTAGCGATATTGTTAATGATCAAACGAATGAATCAACAACTAAAGGAATAAACAAATAAACAGCCAAATAACTAAAAAAATATCAATTACAATTATAGTAATAGGGGTAAAATAAAAAAAGCTCAACATTATATTTCTTATCCACGTGCAGATATGCGGACACTAAAATGATAAGCACACTCTGTTTAAAATTACCATGATTACAAAGGCTTGATTGAATTGAGTATGGAAATGAAATAAACCTCACCGGGTTGTCGGAAGTAAGCTGTATAGATAATTTTATCGCGTAAATGCGCGAGATGATTATGTTTTTTGTCAAAGGTCCGACAATGAACACGCTGAGGGTCGAGTTAGGCTTGTTCTGTGATCTTAGACCATAAATTAATCTTATCCATGGATTGATTCAATCTGCCTTCGTGAATTAAGGCATGTCTATATATTGGATGATTCTACCTTCTTTGAAAAGCGCAAAGTACTCTGAAAAAAAATTAGTGAAATAGTTCACTCTTTAAGGAGTGAATATATGAAAGAGTGAATATTGAGTGAAAAAAACCTCGGATATCACTGAGGCCATCCAAAATTTGCACTTTCATTCCAAAATCATTCATTTACTAATTCGCTCCTTAGAGACTGAAAATTTTCACCTTTCCTTTGCAAAGTAGGGGTTGAGGACATGGCCAGCAGGGAAAGGGTCAGTGTATGTGTATAGGTAATTTCTTATTTATTCGTTTGAACAGTGTTAATGTGTTATGAAAGCAATTGCTCTGAAAGGGAGTGATTAAGTGACACTTTCTTAAATCTGTAATGAAATATTTTGAACTTATCTCCTTTGCAAATACATAATTATTATAAGGAAATGTACTTGGTGAAACTCTGAACAACGATCCTTAAATGTATATGACGACGCAAGACAGTTGTTATTACTTAAAACTTGCAAGTTGTAAATGCATATAAGATGATTGACTCTGAATAAAAGTCCAATTTTGATCATGTTTGTCATTGCTGTACGTTATGATTATTACTGCTATTATTATTGATTGATTTTAACTAGCATTCATTGCTTTATTACTGTATAGTTTTGCTTCTTCCCCCACAGAAACCTGGGGGGGATGATTGTACACACCATCCCCCCCACCTAATATTCTGGGGGGATGCATCCCCCCATCCCCCCCGCTATCTACGCCCCTGTGGGATGGAGAAAATCACAGTATCGTGTGCATATTGGCTTAATTTTAATTCATCATTTTCTATGGAGATTCCTTTTATATTCTTACGTTGACGAATCATCACACCTAGAATTTCTACTACCAATATTATTGTTATTATCATTGCCCTCCACGTTACTTTTAGTTTAATGATAATAATATTAAGTAATTCTAAAGCGCCAAATTCACATTGATTATGTGTTCAAGGCGCTGAAATATACTTGGTATATTATTATTACCTGAGCGGCCATATGGGCGCTAAAGCATTCAAGGAATAAATCCTGCCGGGTACCCATTCACCTCACCTGGGTCGAGTGCAGCACAATATGGATGAATTTCTTAGAATTTACCTCAGGGCTTGGATTCGAACCCACAACCCTCTGTTTCAAAGTCCGAAGAAATCCACTAGGCCACAACGCTCCACACAGTTTGTAGGTTTTAAGTTTATATATCTCTCTTGTCTTATATGTTTTACATTATTTTTTGCCATTATGATGAATGTTTGAATATATTGTTATCTGCACGGCCCTGTGGAAGAACAGTCTGCTGGCTGAGGTATGGCTCGTGCTTAAATACATATAAATGAAAATTAATTGAAGATATTTTATCAAATATTCCATTGTATAACTAGTACATGCTTTATTTGATTTTGCACATATACTTTCAAATCGTCTCGTTTGCAAATTACTTAACACGGACAAAGGGGCGGGTCTGAAGACAGCTAGCTTATAAATGTCTTAAAACATGGGGATGGGTTTTTTTGTATAGTAAAAGGAGTGAGCAGACTCTCATGTTCAAATCTCCCGTTCATCAACTCCTCCTGCGCATGCGCTCTTACGGATATGAATATTCACAAGGTCCGCTAAGACATGTCCATTCATCTCTCATCTTTAAGATGAAGTAAGATGCGGCAAGTTATCATACAATAAGGAGTCAGTATACAGCACATGTCAGTTGGATAAACGGACTGGGGAAATCAATTAATTCTTTTCCCCTCCTGCGTTATATTTCTTTCTCGGAGTTCTCTTAGCTCTGAGAGTCCGAACATCTTTTCAAAGGTTGATTAAAACAAACGTGAAAGCTACAAAGGTTTTTTAAAAATGTGAAAAAGGGCATCTCGAAGACGAGTAACGCTTACATTAGGAAGGCACTTAAACTTTCATTGAGCTGTAAATAAATAAGTTTGAATATATTCCGAAGATTTGCCAAATGACATGAGATGTTTCGACGCCGCATATTAGCTGGCAAACGTAATAATAGGCTCCACGAACGTCAATTAATCACCAAACTTTATCTAACAAGCATTTTTTACAACCTCTACGCTTCCAATGACTTCGAGTCCTGCAGAATAAGTGTTTTTGAAGTTCCATTGCCGTTGAACATCGATTCTTCATAAAGGTATAAATTCTCATTTAATTTTGTTCCTATAATATAGTCGCAATGAATGAATCAATTCCTTTCGGATCTGTCAACATGACAGATGATGCGTCAAACATGATCAGCTATCCGCCAAGTGAAATCTACCAACTCATCCTAAGCCTTCTAGCGACAGCTTACAACATCGCAGCGTTGATTGGGAACTTGCTGATCGTGAGAGTCGTGCCGAAGATACCGCATGATTCCATGCACGATTCAAGCAAGGTATGCCTGATTAGCCAAGCTATTGCAGACAGCATACTTGCAACGACGACCGCCCTCGGAATTCTCTCTGAAACCATAAGTTCGTACGCTGGATGGACATCATACAGAAGGTTGACATTCTGTAGAGTCGTTGGTTTTGTGCCAACTGCGTTAGTAGGTGTCAGCATCTGGCTGATTGCGCTCTCAAACATTGACCGATATGCCTTCATAGTTCGGCCAATGCTCTACTCCAGGCTCGCCACTCGCAATCTCACTATCGGCCTATCTTTATTCCTCTCTGTCTCGCACACCTCCCTCCTACTTCTTTTCGTGTTCATAAACGACGATTCCGTTCAGATCATAAAGATTATTCCAGGACTGACGTGCGTCATTGACTTTCAAGATCCCATAATTTTGCCGTTCTCCTACGTCATATTTGGAATGCCTTGGATGGTATTCGTAGTTCTTCTGGGCATGTACTTTCATATCGTAAAGATTTCTTTAAGTCAGCTGAAACGGATTAGGCCACTGCAAAGACCGGACCTGAGCTTGGAGACAAGTCGAAACCGTGAAAGCACACAACCCGCTGAGGAGATGGTCGCAGCCGCACGAGATGTAAAGAAGGCTAGCAACATCCCAGGAGAAATGATTGTTGGGGACATTGAGATACCTCACGGAGCAATGGTCTCCAAAGGAGCGATAATCGAGGGGACCTCGAATATAAGAGGAAAGGAGTTCAAACGCGAGGTCAATAGCGATGACTCTCCCAAAACTCACATTGCAATCATCTTCAATGGACAATGTTGTAAGAATGAGGATAAAACCGCGATACTCGATATACCTAGTAATCAAATCCGTACCCCACCCACTGCAGAGCACCCTCACCTAAATGATAACAAATCTCCTACTCCAGGCCCATCTCGGTGTAAAGGTCAGCAACAATCAGTATTGCCGCCAACTGATGACCTTCCGAACGGACGGAGGCATCCTCCAAAGAAACCTGCCGGGCTGTCTACCTTGCGAGAAAACCTACGAATTCTGCGAACCCCCCTCATCATCACATTCTGTTTCTTCATCTCTTTTCTCCCTGTAACTTTCCTAAACATCTACATCGCTTCGACGGGCAACGGCATTCCCGACAATGTCCATTTATTCCTCAGCGTGATGGTAACGTTTAACGGTGGAATCAATATCGTTGTGTACTACTTCACTATTCAGCCTTTCAAAATCGTACTTAAGAAGACCTTGCAACGTCATTGAAAATGTATTTCTAGTCAATTTTTCAAAATAACTTCACAGTATATTTTTCATTTGTTCATGATTGCCACTGAAGATGTATATTTTTTCTAGGTACATTTAAGGTTTGCACAGGCATACAACATTTCCCACCGACTCATGTGTTAATTTAGCATTAAAAAATAAGGATGAAATTCGGGAGTCGAATGTTTACTACCAGTGGATTTGAAATATATCGGACATTCCATATCTGACCAAAAAAGTGTACCTTGACCGGCTCATTTTTAAAATAAATCGACATTTATGAAGAGTACGCTTGACAAGATCAAATTCCGCACCTGAGACGGTAAAAAGGCACTTATTCATCCGCTAGTCAAATTTAGTTCCAAACTTGGTGATATATCTTCCCAATTTGGGAACGAGAAATTCAGTAGTTACCAAAAATAGATTCAGTGTTAGATTGACAATCACACTCATTCACTTTTGTCAATTAGTAATATAAAATAACAAAATTGAGAATTGGTTGGCTCGAATTAATATCTTTTGCCTGCCAGTTGTAATTAGCCCCAGGTAACCTAACGTACGGGTACTAGTATGTGTTATGTCGCCCCAGTCATTGGTTGGCAAATGATAGAGGGTCTAGGCTATGTTATCCTTGCCAGAGACCTAGGAGGGTGTTTCGCAGAAAGTTAATTTTGACTGAGAATCGCACTAGAATTTCTAGTTGCGCACCGTATAAAAAGGCGTGACAACACTAGTCCGATCGTGGTAAGAAGATGTGGGCTACTGCGTATATTGATCAATAAGATTGTGCGATTATCAAGTGCGCGTAGCCGTTTCTAAATCTCTTTTAATTGTTTGTGAGATACTTCCTGTAGAAAATGAATTGTAATCAGCAGTAGTTATGAATACATTATGTGTGTGTGTGTGTGGCTGTTTGTGTGTGAAGAGGTGTTTGTTTGTGTGTGCTCTTGACATTGGGCGGCATTGTAAAATATACAGAAAATATATTTCCCGTTGATAATGTACAAAGTAGGAACTATATTGTAAGTCATGGTTATACAGTGAATGATGTAACAGTGTAAGTTATCATGGTAATACAGTGAATATTGTATATTGTAATTTATCATGCTTATACGATGAAGATTATTAACATATTGTAAATTATCATGGTTATACAGTGAAGATTGTAAACATATTTTAAGTTATCAGGGTTATGCGGTGAATATTATAAAGATATTGTAAGTTATCATGATTATACAAAGAAGATTATTAATATATTGTAAGTTATCATGATTATACAGTGAAGATTGTAAGCATATTGTAAATTATCATGGTTATACGATGACGATTGTAAACATATTGTCAGTTATACGATGAAGATTATTCACATATTGTAAATCATCATGATTATACAGTGAAGAATGTAAACATATTGTAAGTTATCATATTATACGATGAAGATTATAAACATATTGTAAGTTATCATGGAAAAAAGTGAATATTGTACACATATTGTAAGTTATCATGGTAATACAGTGAAGATTGTAAACATATTGTAAGTTATCAGGGTTATGCGGTGAATATTATAAAGATATTGTAAGTTATCATAATGACACGATGGAGATTATTAATATATTGTAAGTTATCATGGTAATACAGTGATGATCGTAAACATATTGTAAATTATCATGGTAATACAGTGATGATTGTACACAAATTGTAAGATATCATGGTTATACAGTGATGATTGTAAACATATTGTAAGTTATCATGGTTATACAGTGAAGATTGTAAACATATTGTAAGTTATCATGATTATACGGTGAACATTATAAAGATATTGTAAGTTATCATGGTTATACAGTGAACATTGTAAACATATTTTAGATTATCATGGTAATACAGTGATGATTGTAAGCATATTGTAAGTTATCATGGTTATACGGTGATGATTATAGACATTGTAAGTTATCATGGTTATACAGTGAACATTGTAAACATATTTTAGATTATCATGGTAATACAGTGATGATTGTAAGCATATTGTAAGTTATCATGGTAATACAGTGGTGATTATAAACATATTGTAAGTTATCATGGTTATACGGTGAAGATTGTTAACAAATTGTAAGTTATCATGGTAATACAGTGGTGATTATAAACATATTGTAAGTTATCATGGTTATACGGTGAAGATTGTAAACAAATTGTAAGTTATCATGGTTATACAGTGATGATTGTAAACATATTGTAAGTTATTATGGTAATACGGTGGATATTATAAAGATATTGTAAGTTATCTATAAACATATTGTAAGTTATCATGGTTATACGGTGAAGATTGTAAACATATTGTAAGTTATCATGGTTATACGGTGAAGATTGTAAACATATTGTGAATTATCTTGGTAATACAGTGAAGATTGTAAACATATTGTAAGTTATCATGGTTATACAGTGAAGATTGTAAAAATTGTAAGTTATCATGGTTATACGGTGAAGATTGTAAACATATTGTAAGTTATCATGGTAATACAGTGAAGATTGTAAACATATTGTAAGTTATCATGGTTATACGGTGAAGATTGTAAACATATTGTAAGTTATCATGGTTATACAGTGAAGATTGTAAACATATTATAAGTTATTGTGGTTATACAGTGATGATTGTAAACATATTGTAAGTTATCATGGTAATACAGTGAAGATTGTAAACATATTGTGAATTATCTTGGTAATACAGTGAAGATTGTAAACATATTGTGAATTATCATGGTAATAGAGTGATGATTGTAAACATATTATAAGTTATCATGGTAATACAGTGAAGATTGTAAACATATTGTAAGTTATCATGGTAATACAGTGATTATTTTAAAGATATTGTAAATTATCATGGTAATACAGTGAACATTGTAAACATATTTTAAATTATCATGATTATACAGTAAATATTTTAAACAAATTGTAAGTTATCATGGTAATACGGTGAATATTATAAGCATATTGTAAGTTATCATGGTAATACAGTGAAGATTGTAAACATATTGTAAGTTATCATGGTAATACAGTGATGATTGTAAACATATTGTAAATTGTCATGGTAATACAGTGATGTTTGTAAACATATTGTAAAGTATCATGGTAATACAGTGAACATTGTAAACATATTTTAGATTATCATGGTAATACAGTGATGATTGTAAACATATTGTAAATTAACATGGCTTTACGGTAAAGATTGTATTGTAAATTATCATCGTAATACAGTGTTGATTGAAAACATATTGTTGATGCATACTTTTGGAAATTTTATGAACGTGATCAGAAAAAACGCGAGTTTTCAAAAAAAAAATTTGGGGGGGGGAGCAACTGCCCCCAACCCCGCTGCGCACGGCCACGTATACAGTGAAAATCGTAAAGATATTGTAAACTCTGGCAAAAAATCTCGTGGGAAGGGGTAAGAATCGCTTCATTTTTGGTGTAGAGGATGGGGCTGTAAAATCATCTCTCCCCAACAATTATCATACAAGAAATGATAATTTTCTATTATCGAAATAACTGATAACATGCCTGGATGAGTGTGTAATTTTTATTCCTCTTTGAATCTAATTTAAATGCTTAACCTGGCTCAATTTGACTTTCTAAACATAAACAACAACAAAAAAGCTTTTGAAAGCTATTCTTCAGTATGCATCCACTGGATAAGAAGATAACATTTGCGATTACTTGGTTTACTCGTGTAATTTCACGGGCTTTGACAATTATTGCTTCACCTTTCATAACGATCTACGCGATCTAAGCACTCTTAACATGCCTAACTATACCGAGTTACTGCCGTATGGGGGGTATACCTTCCCTGGAACCTTAATAAAATTATGAAACAATTCTCATTGGTTCTTCGTCAGTCTACTGAGCAAAATGCGCATGCAACGATGATCTTGATAGGCCATTTCGTTTAGCAATTAATTGGTAACCATTGTGTTATGGGGCCCTGGCGGGCCCTGGTCATCTTGCATGGTGCCACACCTCACCCCCCCACCCACCCGGTACACCCCCCTCCATCTCTCTACCTCTCTCTCTCTCTCTCTTCCGTTGTGTGTGGAATTCGAATAAGGATAATGTTGGGGTGCGTGTGTGTGTGGATGGATGTGTGTGTGAGGGTGTGTGACTCGGGTGTGCATGTGGCAACCATTTTTATAACTGATTTCATTGTTTCTCCTTTGAGTTATATATGATTTATGTTTGTATTAAGTTAGTGAAAAAAGTCAAAATATGAAATGTAAAATATTATATTATGTGTTTTGAAATGTTAAATTGAAATGTTATATATTTTTGTTCATGGAATCAGAATAAAACAGTATGGAAAAAAAGTATGAGGGTGGTTGTGGCAATATATTATGACGAAACAAAGATACAAAATCATAGAGGATGCATGTACAGAAAGAACATGATGTTGGGTTTTTTTCGATTCGCAAACACCTTCTTCATTTTCTTTAAATGAGGAGAAACTTCCATGAAATTTATACTTGTACGGAAATAAAAAAATATATAGAAAGGCCTGGTCACACCGCCCGAGCGTTTTTGGAGCGGTCGTTGAGCGGTAGGGAGAGAGGGTCGAATTTCGCTCACAAAATTTGGGGAAAAAATCGGAAACAAAAATCGAAAACAAAAAAAAAAACAATCGAAATTAAAAATGGTGAACGGTAGCCAGTGGTGATAATTTTCTTTATCTCCCCTCCACGACCGCTCCAACAATGCTCGGGTGGTGTGACCAGGCCTTAAACAGCGGTTTTAAACAGCATCATCAAACATTTTTCGTACAATTACATTAATGTTATTGATTATTTCACAAGCGCTTAATTTGTGAGTGAGGAGAGACTTCATTGAAAATTTGACATGCTTGTACGGAAATAGAAAGTATAAACAACAGAAACACCATTCGTATAATTCGGTTAGTGTTATCATAAGCCTTCATTACAGTCAAATGTATAAATCTTCACCAGTAGCGGACCGTAACCCGGAGGAGACAAATCATTGGGGGGGGCACTGCATTATTTGTGAACAATGCCGTGCCCCCCCCCAATGCTTTGTCTCCTCGGGGTCACGGTCCGCCACTGGTCTTCACAATTTGAAAATAACCGTATAGCAAGATTAGACAATGTTACATTTGTGATTTATGTTCCAGTAGGACGGCAACAAAAGGTACGGAACCGGAGATTTTTTTATTTTTTGTTTTTTGAGGGGATGGCAAGAATCCCTGGATTTTACCAGACTGAAAAGAGAGTTTCGATTCAATTATGCATTTACGACCCAAAACATTTTTCTTTTTTATTCTAATTTTCCTTTGTACGTTTTCTTCCCCCATTAATTATTTTTCTTTCTCTCTCCCTCTCTCTTTATACAAGCGGTCACCTTCCCACCAGCAACCCTCGTAAACTATTCATGATATATGTTCTTAACTTGAGCATAACTTTTTCTTCCTATGTATGACTTGAGAGGGTTTTGTTTGAAATTATTGATTATTCATGGGCACCATTATGTTGTCAGTAATGACAAATTATCATCCACAATAGTGAACTTCTTTATTTCAATAGCCGAGGAGAAATTACCTTTTTTATTATACTGCTAGAACTGAGGATTACATTAGGCATACATATTAAGGGTATGGCGAAAGCATCATAAACTAACGTTTTGAGAAAAAAATGCATGGATATGATAAACTGGAAAAGATCTACACTGTAAAAACTGTGTTGTTAAAACTGACACTAGTTTGTGTTAATAGAGGACCACACCCTGAGGTGTTGAAACTACACCCTAGAGACTGAATATAACACCAAAGAGTGTAAATGTAACAGCTAAAGGTGTTTTAATAACACCTATAGGTGTTAAACTAGCATTGTCAATTTAACACCGGTGTAAAATAACTGGTGTGGTCCTCTATGTACACCGATTAACACCACAGTTTTTGCTGTGTAGGATTTTTAGAAATAAACCTGTATCACAATACTCTGTTATTTTATTTGTCGAGTTTATTTTGATGGAAATTATAGACTTGGTTCGGCTTGAAACATCTTTTTTGATGGTTACAAATATTTTGAGTACTTATTATTGAACAAAAATTAATTTCTCAGTGCCCCAACCCCCCCCCCCCCGACCCATATTTTGAAAATTCTGAACCCGTAGTAGAATTGTCAGCAGCAATTCCTCTAGCCATAGACCTAAAGAGATCACGCGCGTAAAACATTTCCCATAGACTCGTGTGTTAAAATGGAACTGTTAAAAAATTCATTAGAAAACTAAAGTTGATATTCAAGGGTCAAATGTTTACTACCAGTGGATAGGATATATATCTGATTTTCCATATCTGACCAGAAAAGGGGACCTTGACCATCTTATTTTAAAATCAAATCGCCATTTATGAAGATAACTCCTGATGGGATCAAATTCATCGCCGAGCTGAAACAGTAAAATAGCCCCAATTCTTCCGCCAGTCTAAAGTAGTTCCGAAATCATTGATATATCTTCCCGATTTGGGCAAAGGAAGTTCAGTAGTTACTAGAATCAGTGTTATATTTCAAATCGTATTAATACACTTTCGTCCATCAGCTATATCAAATCAAAATAATTTGAAACGGATTGGGTCGAATGAATATTTTTTGCCTTCCTGTTATAACTGCTCGACGGGTCCATGTGGTTTAACTATCGGAGCTATTCTTGATAGGTCATTGGTTACATGGGCTAGTTGCCCCGGTCCTTGCGTCGGACGCACTCAGCATCACAGCTTCCACACTTTTGTCCTGCATGCAAAACCGTTTAGACACGTCACAGTCGCACAAGGGTCGACTAAACAGTACACTTCAAGTACACCTGGAGGGCATGCGGGAGGTCCTGTTGAGAAAAAATAAAAAGCGGGAATAAATAGCGGGAATATACTCTGTATTAGGGACCGGATCCAGGAATTTCCAAATGGGCTTGTCGTGGTCTAGTGGTTCTGACTCTCGTCTTTCAAACAGAAGGTCGTGGGTTCGAATCCTAGCCATGGCGTGTTTTCCTTAATTCAGCAAGAAATTTATCCACACCGTGCTGCACTCGACCCAGGCGAGGTGAATGGGTACCCGGCAGGATGAATTCCTTGAATGCACCAAGCGCCTTTAGCGCCGGGGTAATATATAGTGTGCCATTGAACATATTGAATAGGCAACTAGATAATTCAGCGCCTCATAAATGCTATACAGTGCGTATCAAAAAAAAGTTTACACTTTGAAAAAGCCCTGGGAATTTAAAAATATACAACGTGTGGGTAATATTTTCACATATAGTCTTGGGTTTGGGTCTCATCTATCCAATGAAAGTAAAAGTTTTGACAGAATGTTACACTTGAGTGAGCACTGTCCATTTTTGTAAAGCTCGCAGAAATCTGTTTGTTTGCGCAGAATGCTCGTTTTCACGCTGTGTCAAGGGGAAAGGGCGAAATCAAACTTACCCTGCGAAACGTTTCTCATACATTTCCCATTGCACTTTTTGTCATTTGTAATAAATGGATACATTCAAGCATTTTGTAACAATTTTGCCCCCCAAATTGAAATTTCAACACTAAGTAAGCACAACCTTTACTACCCTTTTTGTGCCAGCTGAATCTGAGGACATAACTAAGTCTGAACAAAAGTTTATATCAGACATCTCCAGCATTTTTTCACTAAGTTTTTATCATTTAAAGGGGGTTTACATTTCATTTTTCATGATCTGTACCAATGTTAAAATGTCTAAAATTCTTCAGGATATTAAAAATGTATAATTTTACAGGATTTTTTCCAAGTGTACTTTTTTTTGATACGCACTGTATATATATATATATATATATATATATATATATATATATATATATACAAACTACTTTTCTGGTTCTCCAATTTTCGACAGAAGCCCTACCCAGCTGTTCTTTGTCATCATTTTTTGACAATATCTACAATATCTCTGTTCTTGAATTATCCGTACGTCGCGCGCGCTGGGGGAAAACATTAAGCGCATATCAAGAATGTTTCTAGCAGGGGGGGGAATCAATTAGGACTTTCCGCAGGGGGGGGGGCACATTTTCCCAAGGAAAATTTTGACAAGCAAAAAAAAGGTCTTCACTTTTTTAATTGTGCCTCTCAATGGGGGGGGGGGGGCACGGACCGGCTTTGCCCCCCCCCCCCTGGATCCGCCGTTGGTTTCTATAGCACACCGTTTCCTGCGTATTCAAATCGAATTTGTTTTGACACCGGGTACATGGGGTATGAAACATAATAACATTCTATATGACATATAACCTGAAGCAATTTATAACACAAAAACTATGAAGCAGTTGGTATTGCAACGCGAAACTTCTGTGCAACTTCATTGACCATCATGACCATGCTGACTCCACCCACAACTAAGCCATTCCTGATCGAGAATATGGTCAGTTTTAAGAAGGTTTTAAACTGTGAGATGGACAGCTAAAAAGAATTGGTCAAGGTAGCCAATCTGTTGGTGTAAAATGACGTACGTGTCCTACCGAAAGATTTGGTCAATACCATCCAAAATTATGCTTGATGTTAATCAATAAGTAATTGGTTTTTATCATTTTTGTCGTTCGAACACAATATCCACAAACAGATTTGTTATTTTGACCTATCCCTTTTCTTAGTGTTGAAAAGGAATATGATCGCCATATCTTTTGGCGGAAGTTCGAGGTTCAGTCCTCATCTGCATCGCCTGGATGATACTAATATTATCTCGAAAACATGAAAAAGAATATCATTTTTTAACTCAGTCGACGAGAGACAACTGTGCACACATTATTCGCTCTCTCTTTAATAAATATTGATGAAATTGAACATGAAAACTCGGTTACACTTCATAATTCCGAAGGTTATTCCGAAGGTTCGTATTTCCGAAACACGTAAATTGCCTATACCTCGATGTTCGTTAATCCGAAAACGTAAAAGGGTCCGTTAATCCGAACATTTGTGGCGTTATTCCGAAGGTTCGATAATCTGAAAACGAAATAAGGTTCTTTGTTCCGAAGGTTCGTTAATCCGAAAACGAAATAAGGTTCGTTGTTCCGAAGGTTCGTTAATCCGAAAACGAAATAAGGTTCGTTGTTCCGAAGGTTCGTTAGTCTGAAAACAATAAGGTTCGTTAATCATTTCGTTTTCGGATTAACGAACCTTTGGAACAACGAACCTAATTTCGTTTTCGGATTAACGAACCTTCGGAATAAAGAAGCTTCGGAACTACGAATGTATGCGGAAAAACTCACCCGATCTTCTCATTCTCGACAAACTAAAGCAATGATATGGTGACATCACCATGCAGATAATAAATACTACAAGAAGCTTCTCACAGCCCATCTCGAGAATGAGATAATGATAAGGTTATGAAGAAGTTTGCTCTATATGTAGAATGAGGGTGTTATAAGTTCGAACTCTGCTCTCTAGTAATTACAATATTGGAAGTTTAACTATCATGACGCAGCTTACAACAACAAAAAAACAAATACAATCGATTTTTCACGGTACGCCGGCTGTCAAATCACAAGCAAAGATGGTGAACTGGTAAAGCATTATTTTCATCAATAACAAGGGGTTGTTTTATGGGTATATTCAGGGGCGTCGATCCGTTTTCGGATTGGGGGGCAAAATCATTAACGTTCCAAATGCGCCCAAAACACCCACACACACACACACACACACACACGTATATATATATATATATGTGTGTGTATATATGACTCATGAGACACGTATCTCACCAACAAATTAATACGAGCGCGAAGCGCGAGCTGAAAATTTTGATATTTCGATCTAAAAAAAATGACAGTTTAATGGACGCTTTTGATAAAGAACAAGATATATATCCAAGAAAAGATAAAAGCAAATCCAAGCAGGAGTTCTTTTGAGGCTTAGAACTGAAAAAACGGGACATTTACATTCACCTATTTAATCGTGAAAACTATGGGTTTTAGCTACAGAAATGATGCGAGCGCGAAGCGCGAGCTGAAAATGTTTATATTCCAAACTGAAAAGTGGACATTTTGAGCACAATTTTAAATAAAGGACGAGTTGTGTATCTCAATCTCGCTTGCTGAACATTGCAATCATGTTTTTTTATGCATATCCGGAATTATTGAGGGGGGGGGCAAAATGATATGTTTGCCCCCCCAAAAAAAAAAATATTTTCATTGGTGGGGCGATCGCCCCCCTGCTCCCCAGGATCGACGCGTCTGGGTATATTTATTTATGATATTGGAGTTGTGAATTTTAAAAGATATGCACCGGGCTGTATATTGTGGATGGGAACTACAATAAGTATCTAAAGCACTATTCAGTTGTGAATCAAGTTTTTCAGTTCTTGGATGAAAATAATTCAATAAACTTGATTTCATATAATAAAATACAAAAGAACAAGTGGGGATATGACATCATCAGTTTGTTCATTGAATATTTATGAAGACATGGCTAGAACGATTTCACCAGATAAATTATTTAATTTAATAACTTTGTTATTCCTTGTCCGATTTTGATTAAATTTTCAGTTTTACGTTTGTCTGATTTTTTTAAATTTATCTGTACAAATCATATTATTTCCAACCTGGAGGCTGGAGTAAATATTTCATGGAAAAAATAAAATAAAAGAGGGATGAGCAACCGGGGATGAGAGAGAGAGAGAGAGGGAGGGAGGGAGGGAGGGAGAGAGAGGGGGTGCGAAGGAAAATGAAGAGAGTGATATGTACAAAAATAATAGACAAAAACAAAATATCGTCAATCATGCATGCTTCAATATTACATGGCATAGCTAGAAACATGAATACCTTATATAAAACCCAAATAGGTTACACTTCGTAATTCCGAAGGGTCGTAATTCCGAAGGTTCGTAATTCCGAAACACGTAAATTGCCTATACCTCGATGTTCGTTTTCCGAAAACGAAAAAGGGTTCGTTAATCCGAAATTTGTGCATAATTCGAAGGTTTGTTTATCCGAAAAGGAAATGAGAGTCGTAATTCCGAAGGTTCTATAGTCCAAAACGAAAATGAACAACGAACCTCTTTTCGTTTTCGGATAAACGAACCTTTGGAACAAGGAACCTTATTTCGTTTTCGGATTAGCGAACCTTCGCCGAACAACGAACCTCATTTCGTTTTCGATTGTCAAACCTTCGGAACAACGAATCCTATTTCGCTTTCGGATTAACGAACCTTCGGAATAACGAAGCGTCGGAATTACGAATGTATACGACACAAATATACGTTTATATACACAGTCAACATAGAAATCATTTAGATAAATATTTT